>NC_052954.1:4258768-4507557 GCF_013358895.1 Oreochromis aureus | reverse complement strand
CAAACAGCTGCAAAACCTATTTCCCCAGCATGGAAATGTTGAATTCTATAAGGCCAAGCCTGAAATATGTGTGTCCGAGTCTCCCTATCAAAAAGTTACAGCTGTCTTTATGGACTTGGTGAAAATCGCCTTTATTTCGCGAGACAGTGTTTTTCGCTATTACATGCATTTGAATGGAGTTCTCGCCTGAAACACATTATGGGTTTTCAAATATGTGTGTCCCGAGTCTCCTATCAAAAGTTACAGCTGGGTTGCTGGATCTGGTGAAAATCGCTTATTTCGCGAGACAGTGCGTCTCGTTATTGGCATGCATTTGAATGGAGTTCTCGCCTGAAACATTATGGGTTTTCATTTTGTGTATACCCTTGAAAAAATCTTAGCTCAAATTAGCTGCAAAATCCTATTTCAGCATGGAAATGTTGAATTTATAAGGCCAAGCCTGAAATATGTGTGTCCGAGTCTCCCATCAAAAGTTACAGCTGTCTTTATGGACTTGGTGAAAATCGCTTTATTTCGCGAGACAGTGTTTCTCGCTATTACATGCATTTGAATGGAGTTCTCGCCTGAAACACATTATGGGTTTTCATTTTGTGTGTGAATAACTTGAAAATCTTAGCTCAAACAGCTGCAAAACCTATTTCCCCAGCATGGAAATGTTGAATTTATAAGGCCAAGCCTGAAATATGTGTGTCCCGGAGTCTCCTATCAAAAGTTACAGCTGTCTTTATGGAAAACGCTTTTCGCTCGGTGAAAGCCTTTATCATCGCTTTATTTCTCGTGCATTTGACAGTTTTCTCGCCTGAAACACATTATGGGTTTTCATTTTGTGAATAACTTGAAAATCTTAGCTCAAACAGCTGCAAAACTCTATTTCCCCAGCATGGAAATGCTGAATTTATAAGGCAAGCCTGAAATATGTGTGTCCGAGTCTCCTCATCAAAAGTTACAGCTGTCTTTATGGATCTTGGTGAAAATCGCTTTATTTCGCCGAGACAGTGCGCTTCGCGTCATTACATGCATTTGAATGGAGTTCGCTGAAACACATTATGGGTTTTCATTTTGTGCATAACTTGAAAATCTTAGCTCAAACAGCTGCAAAACCTATTTCCCCAGCATGGAAATGCTGAATTCTATAAGGCCAAGCCTGAAATATGTGTGTCCCGAGTCTCCATCAAAAGTTACAGCTGTCTTTATGGACTTGGTGAAAATCGCCTTATTTCGGCGCGAGACAGTGCGTTTTCTCGCTATTACGCCTGAAACACATTATGGGTTTTCATTTTGTGAATAACTTGAAAATCTTAGCTCAAACAGCTGCAAAACCTATTTCCCCAGCATGGAAATGCTGAATTTATAAGGCCAAGCCTGAAATATGTGTGTCCGAGTCTCCTATCAAAAGTTACAGCAGCTGTCTTTATGGACTTGCTTTCTGAAAATCGCTTTTATTTCGGCGAGACAGCTTGCGCTCAAAAGTTACATGTCTTTATGGACTTCAGGAAAATCGCCTTTTATTTCGTGGAGTTCTGCGCACGCCTGAAACACATTATGGGTTTTCATTTTGTGAATAACTTGAAAATCTTAGCTCAAACAGCTGCAAAACCTATTTCCCCAGCATGGAAATGTTGAATTTATAAGGCCAAGCCTGAAATATGTGTGTCCGAGTCTCCTATCAAAAGTTACAGCTGTCTTTATGGACTTGGTGAAAATCGCCTTTATTTCAAGCGAGACAGTGCTTTCTCGCTATTACATGCATTTGAATGGAGTTCTCGCTGAAACACATTATGGGTTTTCATTTTGTGAATAACTTGAAAATCTTAGCTCAAACAGCTGTAAAACCTATTTCCCCAGCATGGAAATGTTGAATTCTATAAGGCCAAGCCTGAAATATGTGTGTCCGAGTCTCCTATCAAAAGTTACAGCTGTCTTTATGGACTTGGTGAAAATCGCCTTTATTTCGGGCGAGACAGTGCGTTTCTCGCTATTACATGCATTTGAATGGAGTTCTCGCCTGAAACACATTATGGGTTTTCATTTTGTGCATAACTTGAAAATCTTAGCTCAAACAGCTGCAAAACCTATTTCCCCAGCATGGAAATGTTGAATTTATAAGGCCAAGCCTGAAATATGTGTGTCCGAGTCTCCTATCAAAAGTTACAGCTGTCTTTATGGACTTGGTGAAAATCGCTTATTTCGGGCGAGACAGAGACAGTATTACATGCATTTGAATGGAGTTCTCGCCTGAAACACATTATGGGTTTTCATTTTGTGAATAACTTGAAAATCTTAGCTCAAACAGCTGCAAAATCTATTTCCCCAGCATGGAAATGTTGAATTTATAAGGCCAAGCCTGAAATATGTGTGTCCGAGTCTCCTATCAAAAGTTACAGCTGTCTTTATGGACTTGGTGAAAATCGCCTTATTTCGGCGAGACAGTGCGTTTCTCGCCTGAAACACATTATGGGTTTTCATTTTGTGAATAACTTGAAAATCTTAGCTCAAACAGCTGCAAAACCTATTTCCCCAGCATGGAAATGTTGAATTTATAAGGCCAAGCCTGAAATATGTGTGTCCGAGTCTCCTATCAAAAGTTACAGCTGTCTTTATGGACTTGGTGAAAATCGCTTTATTTCGGCGAGACAGTGCGGCTTCTCGCTATTACATGCATTTGAATGGAGTTCTCGCCTGAAACACATTATGGGTTTTCATTTTGTGAATAACTTGAAAATCTTAGCTCAAACAGCTGCAAAACCTATTTCCCAGCATGGAAATGCTGAATTTATAAGGCCAAGCCTGAAATATGTGTGTCCGAGTCTCCCATCAAAAGTTACAGCTGTCTTTATGGACTTGGTGAAAATCGCCTTATTTCGGGCGAGACAGTGCGCTATTACACGTGCATTTGAATGGAGTTCTCGCCTGAAACACATTATGGGTTTTCATTTTGTGAATAACTTGAAAATCTTAGCTCAAACAGCTGCAAAACCTATTTCCCCAGCATGGAAATGTTGAATTTATAAGGCCAAGCCTGAAATATGTGTGTCCGAGTCTCCTATCGTTTACAGCTGTCTTATGGACTTGGTGAAAATCGCCTTATTTCGGCGAGACAGTGCTTTCGCTATTACGCATTTGAATGGAGTTCTGAAACACATTATGGGTTTTCATTTTGTGAATAACTTGAAAATCTTAGCTCAAACAGCTGCAAAACCTATTTCCCCAGCATGGAAATGTTGAATTTATAAGGCCAAGCCTGAAATATGTGTGTCCCGAGTCTCCTATCAAAAGTTACAGCTGTCTTTATGGACTTGGTGAAAATCGCTTTATTTCGGGCGTAGACAGTGCGTCTGGTTATTACATGCATTTGAATGGTTTCTGAAACACATTATGGGTTTTCATTTTGTGAATAACTTGAAAATCTTAGCTCAAACAGCTGCAAAACCTATTTCCCCAGCATGGAAATGTTGAATTCTATAAGGCCAAGCCTGAAATATGTGTGTCCGAGTCTCCCATCAAAAGTTACAGCTGTCTTTATGGACTTGGTGAAAATCGCCTTTATTTCGGCGAGACAGTGCGCTTTCTCGCTATTACATGCATTTGAATGGAGTTCTCGCCTGAAACACATTATGGGTTTTCATTTTGTGAATAACTTGAAAATCTTAGCTCAAACAGCTGCAAAACCTATTTCCCCAGCATGGAAATGTTGAATTCTATAAGGCCAAGCCTGAAATATGTGTGTCCCGAGTCTCCTATCAAAAGTTACAGCTGTCTTTATGGACTTGGTGAAAATCGCTTTATTTCGCGAGACAGTGCTGCTTCTCGCCTGAAACACATTATGGGTTTTCATTTTGTGAATAACTTGAAAATCTTAGCTCAAACAGCTGCAAAACCTATTTCCCCAGCATGGAAATGTTGAATTTATAAGGCCAAGCCTGAAATATGTGTGTCCGAGTCTCCTATCAAAAGTTACAGCTGTCTTTATGGACTTGGTGAAAATCGCCTTTATTTCGGCGAGACAGTGCGTTTCTCTATTACATGCATTTGAATGGAGTTCTCGCCTGAAACACATTATGGGTTTTCATTTTGTGAATAACTTGAAAATCTTAGCTCAAACAGCTGCAAAACCTATTTCCCCAGCATGGAAATGTTGAATTTATAAGGCCAAGCCTGAAATATGTGTGTCCGAGTCTCCTATCAAAAGTTACAGCTGTCTTTATGGACTTGGTGAAAATCGCCTTTATTTCGGCGAGACAGTGCGCGAGACAGTTACATGCATTTGAATGGAGTTCTCGCCTGAAACACATTATGGGTTTTCATTTTGTGAATAACTTGAAAATCTTAGCTCAAACAGCTGCAAAACCTATTTCCCCAGCATGGAAATGTTGAATTTATAAGGCCAAGCCTGAAATATGTGTGTCCCAGTCTCCTATCAAAAGTTACAGCTGTCTTTATGGACTTGGTGAAAATCGCTTTATTTCAGCGAGACAGTGCGTCAGCCTGAAACACATTATGGGTTTTCATTTTGTGAATAACTTGAAAATCTTAGCTCAAACAGCTGCAAAACCTATTTCCCCAGCATGGAAATGTTGAATTTATAAGGCCAAGCCTGAAATATGTGTGTCCGAGTCTCCTATCAAAAGTTACAGCTGTCTTTATGGACTTGGTGAAAATCGCCTTATTTCGGCGAGACAGTGCTTTCGCTATTACATGCATTTGAATGGAGTTCTCGCCTGACACACATTATGGGTTTTCATTTTGTGAATAACTTGAAAATCTTAGCTCAAACAGCTGCAAAACCTATTTCCCAGCATGGAAATGTTGAATTTATAAGGCCAAGCCTGAAATATGTGTGTCCGAGTCTCCTATCAAAAGTTACAGCTGTCTTTATGGACTTGGTGAAAATCGCCTTTATTTCTCGCGTAGACAGTGCGCTTCTCGCCTGAAACACATTATGGGTTTTCATTTTGTGAATAACTTGAAAATCTTAGCTCAAACAGCTGCAAAACCTATTTCCCAGCATGGAAATGTTGAATTTATAAGGCCAGCCTGAAATATGTGTGTCCCGAGTCTCCTATCAAAAGTTACAGCTGTCTTTATGGACTTGGTGAAAATCGCTTTATTTCGGCAGACAGTGCATTTCTCGCTATTACAGTGCGGAGTTCTCGCCTGAAACACATTATGGGTTTTCATTTTGTGAATAACTTGAAAATCTTAGCTCAAACAGCTGCAAAACCTATTTCCCAGCATGGAAATGTTGAATTTATAAGGCCAAGCCTGAAATATGTGTGTCCGAGTCTCCTATCAAAAGTTACAGCTGTCTTTATGGACTTGGTGAAAATCGCCTTTATTTCGGCGAGACAGTGCTTCTCGCTATTACATGCTTTGAATGGAGTTCTCGCCTGACACACATTATGGGTTTTCATTTTGTGAATAACTTGAAAATCTTAGCTCAAACAGCTGCAAAACCTATTTCCCAGCATGGAAATGTTGAATTTATAAGGCCAAGCCTGAAATATGTGTGTCCCGAGTCTCCTATCAAAAGTTACAGCTGTCTTTATGGACTTGGTGAAATCGCCTTATTTCGGCGAGACAGTGCGCTATTACATGCATTTGAATGGAGTTCTCGCCTGAAACACATTATGGGTTTTCATTTTGTGAATAACTTGAAAATCTTAGCTCAAACAGCTGCAAAACCTATTTCCCCAGCATGGAAATGTTGAATTTATAAGGCCAAGCCTGAAATATGTGTGTCCGAGTCTCCTATCAAAAGTTACAGCTGTCTTTATGGACTTGGTGAAAATCGCCTTATTTCATGACAGACAGTGCTCGCTATTACATGCATTTGAATGGAGTTCTCGCTGAAACACATTATGGGTTTTCATTTTGTGAATAACTTGAAAATCTTAGCTCAAACAGCTGCAAAACCTATTTCCCCAGCATGGAAATGTTGAATTTATAAGGCCAAGCCTGAAATATGTGTGTCCGAGTCTCCTATCAAAAGTTACAGCTGTCTTTATGGACTTGGTGAAAATCGCCTTTATTTCGGCGAGACAGTGCGCTTCTCGCTATGAAACACATTATGGGTTCTTCACATTATGGGTTTTCATTTTGTGAATAACTTGAAAATCTTAGCTCAAACAGCTGCAAAACCTATTTCCCCAGCATGGAAATGTTGAATTTATAAGGCCAAGCCTGAAATATGTGTGTCCGAGTCTCCTATCAAAAGTTACAGCTGTCTTTATGGACTTGGTGAAAATCGCTTTATTTCGGCGAGACAGTGCGCTCGCCTGAAACACATTATGGGTTTTCATTTTGTGAATAACTTGAAAATCTTAGCTCAAACAGCTGCAAAACCTATTTCCCCAGCATGGAAATGTTGAATTCTATAAGGCCAAGCCTGAAATATGTGTGTCCCGAGTCTCCTATCAAAAGTTACAGCTGTCTTTATGGACTTGGTGAAAATCGCCTTATTTCAAGCGAGACAGTGCGTTTACATGCGCCTGAAACACATTATGGGTTTTCATTTTGTGAATAACTTGAAAATCTTAGCTCAAACAGCTGCAAAACCTATTTCCCCAGCATGGAAATGTTGAATTTATAAGGCCAAGCCTGAAATATGTGTGTCCGAGTCTCCTATCAAAAGTTACAGCTGTCTTTATGGACTTGGTGAAAATCGCTTTATTTCGGGCGAGACAGTGCGTTTACATGCATTTGAATGAGTTCTCGCTTGAAACACATTATGGGTTTTCATTTTGTGAATAACTTGAAAATCTTAGCTCAAACAGCTGCAAAACCTATTTCCCCAGCATGGAAATGTTGAATTTATAAGGCCAAGCCTGAAATATGTGTGTCCGAGTCTCCTATCAAAAGTTACAGCTGTCTTTATGGACTTGGTGAAAATCGCCTTATTTCATGAGAGACAGCTTTTCGCCTGAAACACATTATGGGTTTTCATTTTGTGAATAACTTGAAAATCTTAGCTCAAACAGCTGCAAAACCTATTTCCCCAGCATGGAAATGTTGAATTTATAAGGCCAAGCCTGAAATATGTGTGTCCGAGTCTCCTATCAAAAGTTACAGCTGTCTTTATGGACTTGGTGAAAATCGCCTTATTTCGGCGAGACAGATTACAGTTTGAATGGAGTTCTCCTGAAACACATTATGGGTTTTCATTTTGTGAATAACTTGAAAATCTTAGCTCAAACAGCTGCAAAACCTATTTCCCAGCATGGAAATGTTGAATTCTATAAGGCCAAGCCTGAAATATGTGTGTCCGAGTCTCCTATCAAAAGTTACAGCTGTCTTTATGGACTTGGTGAAAATCGCTTTATTTCGGCGAGACAGTGCGCTATTACATGCATTTGACAGTGCTTCGCCTGAAACACATTATGGGTTTTCATTTTGTGAATAACTTGAAAATCTTAGCTCAAACAGCTGCAAAACCTATTTCCCCAGCATGGAAATGTTGAATTTATAAGGCCAAGCCTGAAATATGTGTGTCCGAGTCTCCTATCAAAAGTTACAGCTGTCTTTATGGACTTGGTGAAAATCGCCTTTATTTCGGCGAGACAGCGCTTACTCGCCTGAAACACATTATGGGTTTTCATTTTGTGAATAACTTGAAAATCTTAGCTCAAACAGCTGCAAAACCTATTTCCCCAGCATGGAAATGTTGAATTTATAAGGCCAAGCCTGAAATATGTGTGTCCGAGTCTCCTATCAAAAGTTACAGCTGTCTTTATGGACTTGGTGAAAATCGCCTTATTTCGGCGAGACAGTGCTTTCTCGCTATTACATGCATTTGAATGGAGTTCTCGCCTGAAACACATTATGGGTTTTCATTTTTGTGAATAACTTGAAAATCTTAGCTCAAACAGCTGCAAAACCTATTTCCCCAGCATGGAAATGTTGAATTTATAAGGCCAAGCCTGAAATATGTGTGTCCGAGTCTCCTATCAAAAGTTACAGCTGTCTTTATGGACTTGGTGAAAATCGCTTTATTTCGGCGAGACAGTGCGTTTCGCCTGAAACACATTATGGGTTTTCATTTTGTGAATAACTTGAAAATCTTAGCTCAAACAGCTGCAAAACCTATTTCCCCAGCATGGAAATGTTGAATTTATAAGGCCAAGCCTGAAATATGTGTGTCCGAGTCTCCTATCAAAAGTTACAGCTGTCTTTATGGACTTGGTGAAAATCGCCTTTATTTCGCGAGACAGTGCTCGCTTTACATGCATTTGCCTGAAACACATTATGGGTTTTCATTTTGTGAATAACTTGAAAATCTTAGCTCAAACAGCTGCAAAACCTATTTCCCCAGCATGGAAATGTTGAATTTATAAGGCCAAGCCTGAAATATGTGTGTCCGAGTCTCCTATCAAAAGTTACAGCTGTCTTTATGGACTTGGTGAAAATCGCCTTTATTTCAAGCGAGACAGTGCGCCGCTATTACATGCATTTGAATGGAGTTCTCTGAAACACATTATGGGTTTTCATTTTGTGAATAACTTGAAAATCTTAGCTCAAACAGCTGCAAAACCTATTTCCCCAGCATGGAAATGTTGAATTTATAAGGCCAAGCCTGAAATATGTGTGTCCGAGTCTCCTATCAAAAGTTACAGCTGTCTTTATGGACTTGGTGAAAATCGCTTTATTTCGCATGAAATGAATTTAGGCGAGACAGCTGCATGCTTTCTCGCCTGAAACACATTATGGGTTTTCATTTTGTGAATAACTTGAAAATCTTAGCTCAAACAGCTGCAAAACCTATTTCCCCAGCATGGAAATGTTGAATTTATAAGGCCAAGCCTGAAATATGTGTGTCCGAGTCTCCTATCAAAAGTTACAGCTGTCTTTATGGACTTGGTGAAAATCGCTTTATTGTCCGAGTCGGCGAGACAGTGCTTTATGGACTGGTTACATGCATTTGAATGGAGTTCTCGCCTGAAACACATTATGGGTTTTCATTTTGTGAATAACTTGAAAATCTTAGCTCAAACAGCTGCAAAACCTATTTCCCCAGCATGGAAATGCTGAATTTATAAGGCCAAGCCTGAAATATGTGTGTCCGAGTCTCCTATCAAAAGTTACAGCTGTCTTTATGGACTTGGTGAAAATCGCCTTTATTTCGGCGAGACAGTGCAGTTTCTCGCTATTACATGCATTTGAATGGAGTTCTCGCCTGAAACACATTATGGGTTTTCATTTTGTGAATAACTTGAAAATCTTAGCTCAAACAGCTGCAAAACCTATTTCCCCAGCATGGAAATGTTGAATTTATAAGGCCAAGCCTGAAATATGTGTGTCCGAGTCTCCTATCAAAAGTTACAGCTGTCTTTATGGACTTGGTGAAAATCGCTTTATTTCAAGCGAGACAGCATTTGCTTCTCGCCTGAAACACATTATGGGTTTTCATTTTGTGAATAACTTGAAAATCTTAGCTCAAACAGCTGCAAAACCTATTTCCCCAGCATGGAAATGTTGAATTTATAAGGCCAAGCCTGAAATATGTGTGTCCGAGTCTCCTATCAAAAGTTACAGCTGTCTTTATGGACTTGGTGAAAATCGCTTTATTTCGGCGAGACAGTGCGCTTTACATGCATTTGAATGGAGTTCTCGCCTGAAACACATTATGGGTTTTCATTTTGTGAATAACTTGAAAATCTTAGCTCAAACAGCTGCAAAACCTATTTCCCCAGCATGGAAATGTTGAATTTATAAGGCCAAGCCTGAAATATGTGTGTCCGAGTCTCCTATCAAAAGTTACAGCTGTCTTTATGGACTTGGTGAAAATCGCTTTATTTCGGCGAGACAGTGCGTTTCGCCTGAAACACATTATGGGTTTTCATTTTGTGAATAACTTGAAAATCTTAGCTCAAACAGCTGCAAAACCTATTTCCCCAGCATGGAAATGTTGAATTTATAAGGCCAAGCCTGAAATATGTGTGTCCGAGTCTCCTATCAAAAGTTACAGCTGTCTTTATGGACTTGGTGAAAATCGCTTTATTTCGGCGAGACAGCATTTGAATGGAGTTCTCGCCTGAAACACATTATGGGTTTTCATTTTGTGAATAACTTGAAAATCTTAGCTCAAACAGCTGCAAAACCTATTTCCCCAGCATGGAAATGTTGAATTTATAAGGCCAAGCCTGAAATATGTGTGTCCGAGTCTCCTATCAAAAGTTACAGCTGTCTTTATGGACTTGGTGAAAATCGCCTTTATTTCGGCGAGACAGTGCGTTTGAATCGCCTGAAACACATTATGGGTTTTCATTTTGTGAATAACTTGAAAATCTTAGCTCAAACAGCTGCAAAACCTATTTCCCCAGCATGGAAATGTTGAATTTATAAGGCCAAGCCTGAAATATGTGTGTCCGAGTCTCCTATCAAAAGTTACAGCTGTCTTTATGGACTTGGTGAAAATCGCCTTTATTTCGGCGCTAGACAGTGCGTGGAGTTCTCGCCTGAAACACATTATGGGTTTTCATTTTGTGAATAACTTGAAAATCTTAGCTCAAACAGCTGCAAAACCTATTTCCCCAGCATGGAAATGTTGAATTTATAAGGCCAAGCCTGAAATATGTGTGTCCGAGTCTCCTATCAAAAGTTACAGCTGTCTTTATGGACTTGGTGAAAATCGCCTTTATTTCAAGCGAGACAGTGCGTTTCTCGACATGCATTTGAATTTCTCGCCTGAAACACATTATGGGTTTTCATTTTGTGAATAACTTGAAAATCTTAGCTCAAACAGCTGCAAAACCTATTTCCCCAGCATGGAAATGTTGAATTCTATAAGGCCAAGCCTGAAATATGTGTGTCCGAGTCTCCTATCAAAAGTTACAGCTGTCTTTATGGACTTGGTGAAAATCGCCTTTATTTCGGCGAGACAGTGCGAGTTCTCGCCTGAAACACATTATGGGTTTTCATTTTGTGAATAACTTGAAAATCTTAGCTCAAACAGCTGCAAAACCTATTTCCCCAGCATGGAAATGTTGAATTTATAAGGCCAAGCCTGAAATATGTGTGTCCGAGTCTCCTATCAAAAGTTACAGCTGTCTTTATGGACTTGGTGAAAATCGCTTTATTTCGGCGAGACAGTGCGCTTTCTCATTTGCCTGAAACACATTATGGGTTTTCATTTTGTGAATAACTTGAAAATCTTAGCTCAAACAGCTGCAAAACCTATTTCCCCAGCATGGAAATGTTGAATTTATAAGGCCAAGCCTGAAATATGTGTGTCCGAGTCTCCTATCAAAAGTTACAGCTGTCTTTATGGACTTGGTGAAAATCGCTTTATTTCGGCGAGACAGTGCGTTTCTCGCCTGAAACACATTATGGGTTTTCATTTTGTGAATAACTTGAAAATCTTAGCTCAAACAGCTGCAAAACCTATTTCCCCAGCATGGAAATGTTGAATTTATAAGGCCAAGCCTGAAATATGTGTGTCCGAGTCTCCTATCAAAAGTTACAGCTGTCTTTATGGACTTGGTGAAAATCGCTTTATTTCGGCGAGACAGTGCGCTTTACATCGCCTGAAACACATTATGGGTTTTCATTTTGTGAATAACTTGAAAATCTTAGCTCAAACAGCTGCAAAACCTATTTCCCCAGCATGGAAATGTTGAATTTATAAGGCCAAGCCTGAAATATGTGTGTCCGAGTCTCCTATCAAAAGTTACAGCTGTCTTTATGGACTTGGTGAAAATCGCCTTTATTTCGGCGAGACAGTGCGCTTTTCTCGCCTGAAACACATTATGGGTTTTCATTTTGTGAATAACTTGAAAATCTTAGCTCAAACAGCTGCAAAACCTATTTCCCCAGCATGGAAATGTTGAATTTATAAGGCCAAGCCTGAAATATGTGTGTCCGAGTCTCCTATCAAAAGTTACAGCTGTCTTTATGGACTTGGTGAAAATCGCCTTTATTTCGGGCGAGACAGTGCTTTCGCTATATACGCATTTGAATGGAGTTCTTTATGGACTGAAACACATTATGGGTTTTCATTTTGTGAATAACTTGAAAATCTTAGCTCAAACAGCTGCAAAACCTATTTCCCCAGCATGGAAATGTTGAATTTATAAGGCCAAGCCTGAAATATGTGTGTCCGAGTCTCCTATCAAAAGTTACAGCTGTCTTTATGGACTTGGTGAAAATCGCCTTTATTTCAAGAGACAGTGCGCGCTAGACAGCATTTGAATGGAGTTCTCGCCTGAAACACATTATGGGTTTTCATTTTGTGAATAACTTGAAAATCTTAGCTCAAACAGCTGCAAAACCTATTTCCCCAGCATGGAAATGTTGAATTTATAAGGCCAAGCCTGAAATATGTGTGTCCGAGTCTCCTATCAAAAGTTACAGCTGTCTTTATGGACTTGGTGAAAATCGCCTTTATTTCGGCGAGACAGTGCGTTTTCGCCTGAAACACATTATGGGTTTTCATTTTGTGAATAACTTGAAAATCTTAGCTCAAACAGCTGCAAAACCTATTTCCCCAGCATGGAAATGTTGAATTTATAAGGCCAAGCCTGAAATATGTGTGTCCGAGTCTCCTATCAAAAGTTACAGCTGTCTTTATGGACTTGGTGAAAATCGCTTTATTTCGGGCGAGACAGTGCGCTTTCTCATGCATTTGAATGGAGTTCTCGCTGAAACACATTATGGGTTTTCATTTTGTGAATAACTTGAAAATCTTAGCTCAAACAGCTGCAAAACCTATTTCCCCAGCATGGAAATGTTGAATTTATAAGGCCAAGCCTGAAATATGTGTGTCCGAGTCTCCTATCAAAAGTTACAGCTGTCTTTATGGACTTGGTGAAAATCGCTTTATTTCGGCGAGACAGTGCGCTTTCGCTGAAACACATTATGGGTTTTCATTTTGTGAATAACTTGAAAATCTTAGCTCAAACAGCTGCAAAACCTATTTCCCCAGCATGGAAATGTTGAATTTATAAGGCCAAGCCTGAAATATGTGTGTCCGAGTCTCCTATCAAAAGTTACAGCTGTCTTTATGGACTTGGTGAAAATCGCCTTATTTCGGCGAGACAGTGCGTTACATGCATTTGAATGGAGTTCTGAAACACACATTATGGGTTTTCATTTTGTGAATAACTTGAAAATCTTAGCTCAAACAGCTGCAAAACCTATTTCCCCAGCATGGAAATGTTGAATTTATAAGGCCAAGCCTGAAATATGTGTGTCCGAGTCTCCTATCAAAAGTTACAGCTGTCTTTATGGACTTGGTGAAAATCGCCTTATTTCGGCGAGACAGACAGTGCGCTTCGCCTGAAACACATTATGGGTTTTCATTTTGTGAATAACTTGAAAATCTTAGCTCAAACAGCTGCAAAACCTATTTCCCCAGCATGGAAATGTTGAATTTATAAGGCCAAGCCTGAAATATGTGTGTCCGAGTCTCCTATCAAAAGTTACAGCTGTCTTTATGGACTTGGTGAAAATCGCCTTATTTCGCGAGACAGTGCAGTTTTCGCTATTACTGAAACAAACACATTATGGGTTTTCATTTTGTGAATAACTTGAAAATCTTAGCTCAAACAGCTGCAAAACCTATTTCCCCAGCATGGAAATGTTGAATTTATAAGGCCAAGCCTGAAATATGTGTGTCCGAGTCTCCTATCAAAAGTTACAGCTGTCTTTATGGACTTGGTGAAAATCGCTTTATTTCGGCGAGACAGTGCGTTTCTCGCCTGAAACACATTATGGGTTTTCATTTTGTGAATAACTTGAAAATCTTAGCTCAAACAGCTGCAAAACCTATTTCCCCAGCATGGAAATGTTGAATTTATAAGGCCAAGCCTGAAATATGTGTGTCCGAGTCTCCTATCAAAAGTTACAGCTGTCTTTATGGACTTGGTGAAAATCGCCTTTATTTCGGCGAGACAGTGCTTTACATGCATTTGCCTGAAACACATTATGGGTTTTCATTTTGTGAATAACTTGAAAATCTTAGCTCAAACAGCTGCAAAACCTATTTCCCAGCATGGAAATGTTGAATTTATAAGGCCAAGCCTGAAATATGTGTGTCCGAGTCTCCTATCAAAAGTTACAGCTGTCTTTATGGACTTGGTGAAAATCGCCTTTATTTCGGCGAGACAGTGCGCTTTACATGCATTTGAATGGAGCCTGAAACACATTATGGGTTTTCATTTTGTGAATAACTTGAAAATCTTAGCTCAAACAGCTGCAAAACCTATTTCCCCAGCATGGAAATGTTGAATTTATAAGGCCAAGCCTGAAATATGTGTGTCCGAGTCTCCTATCAAAAGTTACAGCTGTCTTTATGGACTTGGTGAAAATCGCTTTATTTATTTCGGCGAGACAGTGCATTTGTCGCCTGAAACACATTATGGGTTTTCATTTTGTGAATAACTTGAAAATCTTAGCTCAAACAGCTGCAAAACCTATTTCCCCAGCATGGAAATGTTGAATTTATAAGGCCAAGCCTGAAATATGTGTGTCCGAGTCTCCTATCAAAAGTTACAGCTGTCTTTATGGACTTGGTGAAAATCGCCTTTATTTCGGCGAGACAGTGCGCTTTCTCGCCTGAAACACATTATGGGTTTTCATTTTGTGAATAACTTGAAAATCTTAGCTCAAACAGCTGCAAAACCTATTTCCCCAGCATGGAAATGTTGAATTTATAAGGCCAAGCCTGAAATATGTGTGTCCGAGTCTCCTATCAAAAGTTACAGCTGTCTTTATGGACTTGGTGAAAATCGCCTTTATTTCGGCGAGACAGTGCGTTTCGCCTGAAACACATTATGGGTTTTCATTTTGTGAATAACTTGAAAATCTTAGCTCAAACAGCTGCAAAACCTATTTCCCCAGCATGGAAATGTTGAATTTATAAGGCCAAGCCTGAAATATGTGTGTCCGAGTCTCCTATCAAAAGTTACAGCTGTCTTTATGGACTTGGTGAAAATCGCCTTATTTCGGCGAGACAGTGCTTTCGCTATTACATGTTTGAATGGAGTTCTCGCCTGAAACACATTATGGGTTTTCATTTTGTGAATAACTTGAAAATCTTAGCTCAAACAGCTGCAAAACCTATTTCCCCAGCATGGAAATGTTGAATTTATAAGGCCAAGCCTGAAATATGTGTGTCCGAGTCTCCTATCAAAAGTTACAGCTGTCTTTATGGACTTGGTGAAAATCGCCTTTATTTCGGCGAGACAGTGCGTTTCGCTATTACATGCATTTGAATGCCTGAAACACATTATGGGTTTTCATTTTGTGAATAACTTGAAAATCTTAGCTCAAACAGCTGCAAAACCTATTTCCCCAGCATGGAAATGTTGAATTTATAAGGCCAAGCCTGAAATATGTGTGTCCGAGTCTCCTATCAAAAGTTACAGCTGTCTTTATGGACTTGGTGAAAATCGCCTTATTTCAGCGCGAGACAGTGCGCTCGCCTGAAACACATTATGGGTTTTCATTTTGTGAATAACTTGAAAATCTTAGCTCAAACAGCTGCAAAACCTATTTCCCCAGCATGGAAATGTTGAATTTATAAGGCCAAGCCTGAAATATGTGTGTCCGAGTCTCCTATCAAAAGTTACAGCTGTCTTTATGGACTTGGTGAAAATCGCCTTTATTTCAGCGAGACAGTGCTTTCTCGCCTGAAACACATTATGGGTTTTCATTTTGTGAATAACTTGAAAATCTTAGCTCAAACAGCTGCAAAACCTATTTCCCCAGCATGGAAATGTTGAATTTATAAGGCCAAGCCTGAAATATGTGTGTCCGAGTCTCCTATCAAAAGTTACAGCTGTCTTTATGGACTTGGTGAAAATCGCCTTATTTCGGCGAGACAGTGCGCTTTACATGCATTTGCCTGAAACACATTATGGGTTTTCATTTTGTGAATAACTTGAAAATCTTAGCTCAAACAGCTGCAAAACCTATTTCCCCAGCATGGAAATGTTGAATTTATAAGGCCAAGCCTGAAATATGTGTGTCCGAGTCTCCTATCAAAAGTTACAGCTGTCTTTATGGACTTGGTGAAAATCGCCTTTATTTCGGCGAGACAGCGTTTCTGCTATTACATGCATTTGAATGGAGTTCTCGCCTGAAACACATTATGGGTTTTCATTTTGTGAATAACTTGAAAATCTTAGCTCAAACAGCTGCAAAACCTATTTCCCCAGCATGGAAATGTTGAATTTATAAGGCCAAGCCTGAAATATGTGTGTCCGAGTCTCCTATCAAAAGTTACAGCTGTCTTTATGGACTTGGTGAAAATCGCTTTATTTCGGCGAGACAGTGCGCTTTTACATGCGCCTGAAACACATTATGGGTTTTCATTTTGTGAATAACTTGAAAATCTTAGCTCAAACAGCTGCAAAACCTATTTCCCCAGCATGGAAATGTTGAATTTATAAGGCCAAGCCTGAAATATGTGTGTCCGAGTCTCCTATCAAAAGTTACAGCTGTCTTTATGGACTTGGTGAAAATCGCTTTATTTCGGCGAGACAGTGCGAATTTCTCGCCTGAAACACATTATGGGTTTTCATTTTGTGAATAACTTGAAAATCTTAGCTCAAACAGCTGCAAAACCTATTTCCCCAGCATGGAAATGTTGAATTTATAAGGCCAAGCCTGAAATATGTGTGTCCGAGTCTCCTATCAAAAGTTACAGCTGTCTTTATGGACTTGGTGAAAATCGCCTTTATTTCGCGAGAGACAGCGCTTCGCGCTATTACATGCTTTCTCGCCTGAAACACATTATGGGTTTTCATTTTGTGAATAACTTGAAAATCTTAGCTCAAACAGCTGCAAAACCTATTTCCCCAGCATGGAAATGTTGAATTTATAAGGCCAAGCCTGAAATATGTGTGTCCGAGTCTCCTATCAAAAGTTACAGCTGTCTTTATGGACTTGGTGAAAATCGCTTTATTTCGGGCGAGACAGTGCGCTTTCTCGCCTGAAACACATTATGGGTTTTCATTTTGTGAATAACTTGAAAATCTTAGCTCAAACAGCTGCAAAACCTATTTCCCCAGCATGGAAATGTTGAATTTATAAGGCCAAGCCTGAAATATGTGTGTCCGAGTCTCCTATCAAAAGTTACAGCTGTCTTTATGGACTTGGTGAAAATCGCCTTATTTCGGCGAGACAGTGCGCTTTCGCCTGAAACACATTATGGGTTTTCATTTTGTGAATAACTTGAAAATCTTAGCTCAAACAGCTGCAAAACCTATTTCCCCAGCATGGAAATGTTGAATTTATAAGGCCAAGCCTGAAATATGTGTGTCCGAGTCTCCTATCAAAAGTTACAGCTGTCTTTATGGACTTGGTGAAAATCGCTTTATTTCGGCGAGACAGACAGTGCTTTCTCGCCTGAAACACATTATGGGTTTTCATTTTGTGAATAACTTGAAAATCTTAGCTCAAACAGCTGCAAAACCTATTTCCCCAGCATGGAAATGTTGAATTTATAAGGCCAAGCCTGAAATATGTGTGTCCGAGTCTCCTATCAAAAGTTACAGCTGTCTTTATGGACTTGGTGAAAATCGCCTTTATTTCGGCGAGACAGTGCTTTCTCGCCTGAAACACATTATGGGTTTTCATTTTGTGAATAACTTGAAAATCTTAGCTCAAACAGCTGCAAAACCTATTTCCCCAGCATGGAAATGTTGAATTTATAAGGCCAAGCCTGAAATATGTGTGTCCGAGTCTCCTATCAAAAGTTACAGCTGTCTTTATGGACTTGGTGAAAATCGCTTTATTTCGGCGAGACAGTGCGTTCGCCTTTGAATGGACATTATGGGTTTTCATTTTGTGAATAACTTGAAAATCTTAGCTCAAACAGCTGCAAAACCTATTTCCCCAGCATGGAAATGTTGAATTTATAAGGCCAAGCCTGAAATATGTGTGTCCGAGTCTCCTATCAAAAGTTACAGCTGTCTTTATGGACTTGGTGAAAATCGCTTTATTTCGCGCCTGAAATATGTGTGTCCGATCAAAAGTTACAGTCTTTATGGACTTGGTGAAAATGCCTTATTTCGGCGAGACAGTGCTCGCCTGAAACACATTATGGGTTTTCATTTTGTGAATAACTTGAAAATCTTAGCTCAAACAGCTGCAAAACCTATTTCCCCAGCATGGAAATGTTGAATTTATAAGGCCAAGCCTGAAATATGTGTGTCCGAGTCTCCTATCAAAAGTTACAGCTGTCTTTATGGACTTGGTGAAAATCGCCTTTATTTCGGCGAGACAGTGCTTTTCTCGCCTGAAACACATTATGGGTTTTCATTTTGTGAATAACTTGAAAATCTTAGCTCAAACAGCTGCAAAACCTATTTCCCCAGCATGGAAATGTTGAATTTATAAGGCCAAGCCTGAAATATGTGTGTCCGAGTCTCCTATCAAAAGTTACAGCTGTCTTTATGGACTTGGTGAAAATCGCCTTTATTTCGGCGAGACAGTGCGTTTCTCGCCTGCCTGAAACACATTATGGGTTTTCATTTTGTGAATAACTTGAAAATCTTAGCTCAAACAGCTGCAAAACCTATTTCCCCAGCATGGAAATGTTGAATTTATAAGGCCAAGCCTGAAATATGTGTGTCCGAGTCTCCTATCAAAAGTTACAGCTGTCTTTATGGACTTGGTGAAAATCGCTTTATTTCGGCGAGACAGTGTGTTTCTCGCATGCAAAACCTGAAACACATTATGGGTTTTCATTTTGTGAATAACTTGAAAATCTTAGCTCAAACAGCTGCAAAACCTATTTCCCCAGCATGGAAATGTTGAATTTATAAGGCCAAGCCTGAAATATGTGTGTCCGAGTCTCCTATCAAAAGTTACAGCTGTCTTTATGGACTTGGTGAAAATCGCCTTATTTCGGCGAGAGACAGTGCGCTTTCTCGCCTGAAACACATTATGGGTTTTCATTTTGTGAATAACTTGAAAATCTTAGCTCAAACAGCTGCAAAACCTATTTCCCCAGCATGGAAATGTTGAATTTATATAAGGCCAAGCCTGAAATATGTGTGTCCGAGTCTCCTATCAAAAGTTACAGCTGTCTTTATGGACTTGGTGAAAATCGCCTTTATTTCGGCGAGACAGTGCTTTCTCGCCTGAAACACATTATGGGTTTTCATTTTGTGAATAACTTGAAAATCTTAGCTCAAACAGCTGCAAAACCTATTTCCCCAGCATGGAAATGTTGAATTTATAAGGCCAAGCCTGAAATATGTGTGTCCGAGTCTCCTATCAAAAGTTACAGCTGTCTTTATGGACTTGGTGAAAATCGCCGCCTTATTTCGGCGAGACAGTGCGCTTCTCGCCTGAAACACATTATGGGTTTTCATTTTGTGAATAACTTGAAAATCTTAGCTCAAACAGCTGCAAAACCTATTTCCCCAGCATGGAAATGTTGAATTTATAAGGCCAAGCCTGAAATATGTGTGTCCGAGTCTCCTATCAAAAGTTACAGCTGTCTTTATGGACTTGGTGAAAATCGCTTTATTTCGCGAGACAGTGCGAATTTCTCGCCTGAAACACATTATGGGTTTTCATTTTGTGAATAACTTGAAAATCTTAGCTCAAACAGCTGCAAAACCTATTTCCCCAGCATGGAAATGTTGAATTTATAAGGCCAAGCCTGAAATATGTGTGTCCGAGTCTCCTATCAAAAGTTACAGCTGTCTTTATGGACTTGGTGAAAATCGCCTTTATTTCGCGAGACAGTGCGAGACAGTGCGCTTTCGCCTGAAACACATTATGGGTTTTCATTTTGTGAATAACTTGAAAATCTTAGCTCAAACAGCTGCAAAACCTATTTCCCCAGCATGGAAATGCTGAATTTATAAGGCCAAGCCTGAAATATGTGTGTCCGAGTCTCCTATCAAAAGTTACAGCTGTCTTTATGGACTTGGTGAAAATCGCTTTATTTCGGCGAGACAGTGCATTTTGTTTCTCGCCTGAAACACATTATGGGTTTTCATTTTGTGAATAACTTGAAAATCTTAGCTCAAACAGCTGCAAAACCTATTTCCCCAGCATGGAAATGTTGAATTTATAAGGCCAAGCCTGAAATATGTGTGTCCGAGTCTCCTATCAAAAGTTACAGCTGTCTTTATGGACTTGGTGAAAATCGCCTTATTTCGGCGAGACAGTGCTTTCGCCTGAAACACATTATGGGTTTTCATTTTGTGAATAACTTGAAAATCTTAGCTCAAACAGCTGCAAAACCTATTTCCCCAGCATGGAAATGTTGAATTTATAAGGCCAAGCCTGAAATATGTGTGTCCGAGTCTCCTATCAAAAGTTACAGCTGTCTTTATGGACTTGGTGAAAATCGCTTTATTTCGGCGAGACAGTGCGTCTCGCCTGAAACACATTATGGGTTTTCATTTTGTGAATAACTTGAAAATCTTAGCTCAAACAGCTGCAAAACCTATTTCCCCAGCATGGAAATGTTGAATTTATAAGGCCAAGCCTGAAATATGTGTGTCCGAGTCTCCTATCAAAAGTTACAGCTGTCTTTATGGACTTGGTGAAAATCGCCTTTATTTCGGCGAGACAGTGCGCTTTCGCCTGAAACACATTATGGGTTTTCATTTTGTGAATAACTTGAAAATCTTAGCTCAAACAGCTGCAAAACCTATTTCCCCAGCATGGAAATGTTGAATTTATAAGGCCAAGCCTGAAATATGTGTGTCCGAGTCTCCTATCAAAAGTTACAGCTGTCTTTATGGACTTGGTGAAAATCGCTTTATTTCGGCGAGACATGTTGAAACACATTATGGGTTTTCATTTTGTGAATAACTTGAAAATCTTAGCTCAAACAGCTGCAAAACCTATTTCCCCAGCAGTGCGTTTCTCGCTATTACAGCTGCATTTGAATGGAGTTCTCGCCTGACACACATTATGGGTTTTCATTTTGTGAATAACTTGAAAATCTTAGCTCAAACAGCTGCAAAACCTATTTCCCCAGCATGGAAATGTTGAATTTATAAGGCCAAGCCTGAAATATGTGTGTCCGAGTCTCCTATCAAAAGTTACAGCTGTCTTTATGGACTTGGTGAAAATCGCTTTATTTCGGCGAGACAGTGCGCTTTCTCCTGAAACACATTATGGGTTTTCATTTTGTGAATAACTTGAAAATCTTAGCTCAAACAGCTGCAAAACCTATTTCCCCAGCATGGAAATGTTGAATTTATAAGGCCAAGCCTGAAATATGTGTGTCCGAGTCTCCTATCAAAAGTTACAGCTGTCTTTATGGACTTGGTGAAAATCGCTTTATTTCGGCGAGACAGTGCGCTTCTCGCCTGAAACACATTATGGGTTTTCATTTTGTGAATAACTTGAAAATCTTAGCTCAAACAGCTGCAAAACCTATTTCCCCAGCATGGAAATGTTGAATTTATAAGGCCAAGCCTGAAATATGTGTGTCC
This sequence comes from Oreochromis aureus, assembly GCF_013358895.1. Lineage (NCBI taxonomy): Eukaryota > Metazoa > Chordata > Actinopteri > Cichliformes > Cichlidae > Oreochromis > Oreochromis aureus. The sequence continues at coordinate 4,486,153 of NC_052954.1, read as the reverse complement.
GAGTCTCCTATCAAAAGTTACAGCTGTCTTTATGGACTTGGTGAAAATCGCCTTATTTCGGCGAGACAGTGCGCATTTCGCCTGAAACACATTATGGGTTTTCATTTTGTGAATAACTTGAAAATCTTAGCTCAAACAGCTGCAAAACCTATTTCCCCAGCATGGAAATGTTGAATTTATAAGGCCAAGCCTGAAATATGTGTGTCCGAGTCTCCTATCAAAAGTTACAGCTGTCTTTATGGACTTGGTGAAAATCGCCTTATTTCGGCGAGACAGTGTCTTTCTGGATTACATCGCATTTGAAACACGCCTGAAACACATTATGGGTTTTCATTTTGTGAATAACTTGAAAATCTTAGCTCAAACAGCTGCAAAATTTCTATTTCCCCAGCATGGAAATGTTGAATTTATATAAGGCCAAGCCTGAAATATGTGTGTCCGAGTCTCCTATCAAAAGTTACAGCTGTCTTTATGGACTTGGTGAAAATCGCCTTTATTTCGGCGAGACAGTGCGCTTTCTGCCTGAAACACATTATGGGTTTTCATTTTGTGAATAACTTGAAAATCTTAGCTCAAACAGCTGCAAAACCTATTTCCCCAGCATGGAAATGTTGAATTTATAAGGCCAAGCCTGAAATATGTGTGTCCGAGTCTCCTATCAAAAGTTACAGCTGTCTTTATGGACTTGGTGAAAATCGCTTTATTTCGCGAGACAGTGCGCTTTCTCGCCTGAAACACATTATGGGTTTTCATTTTGTGAATAACTTGAAAATCTTAGCTCAAACAGCTGCAAAACCTATTTCCCCAGCATGGAAATGTTGAATTTATAAGGCCAAGCCTGAAATATGTGTGTCCGAGTCTCCTATCAAAAGTTACAGCTGTCTTTATGGACTTGGTGAAAATCGCCTTTATTTCGGCGAGACAGTGCGTTTCTCGCCTGAAACACATTATGGGTTTTCATTTTGTGAATAACTTGAAAATCTTAGCTCAAACAGCTGCAAAACCTATTTCCCCAGCATGGAAATGTTGAATTTATAAGGCCAAGCCTGAAATATGTGTGTCCGAGTCTCCTATCAAAAGTTACAGCTGTCTTTATGGACTTGGTGAAAATCGCTTTATTTCGGCGAGACAGTGCGCCTTCTCCTGAAACACATTATGGGTTTTCATTTTGTGAATAACTTGAAAATCTTAGCTCAAACAGCTGCAAAACCTATTTCCCCAGCATGGAAATGTTGAATTTATAAGGCCAAGCCTGAAATATGTGTGTCCGAGTCTCCTATCAAAAGTTACAGCTGTCTTTATGGACTTGGTGAAAATCGCCTTTATTTCGGCGAGACAGTGCGTTTCTCGCTTGAAACACATTATGGGTTTTCATTTTGTGAATAACTTGAAAATCTTAGCTCAAACAGCTGCAAAACCTATTTCCCCAGCATGGAAATGTTGAATTTATAAGGCCAAGCCTGAAATATGTGTGTCCGAGTCTCCTATCAAAAGTTACAGCTGTCTTTATGGACTTGGTGAAAATCGCCTTATTTCGGCGAGACAGTGCGCTTTCGCCTGAAACACATTATGGGTTTTCATTTTGTGAATAACTTGAAAATCTTAGCTCAAACAGCTGCAAAACCTATTTCCCCAGCATGGAAATGTTGAATTTATAAGGCCAAGCCTGAAATATGTGTGTCCGAGTCTCCTATCAAAAGTTACAGCTGTCTTTATGGACTTGGTGAAAATCGCCTTATTTCGGCGAGACAGTGCGTTTCGCTGCCTGAAACACATTATGGGTTTTCATTTTGTGAATAACTTGAAAATCTTAGCTCAAACAGCTGCAAAACCTATTTCCCCAGCATGGAAATGTTGAATTTATAAGGCCAAGCCTGAAATATGTGTGTCCGAGTCTCCTATCAAAAGTTACAGCTGTCTTTATGGACTTGGTGAAAATCGCCTTTATTTCGGCGAGACAGTGCGCTTCTCGCCTGAAACACATTATGGGGGTTTTCATTTTGTGAATAACTTGAAAATCTTAGCTCAAACAGCTGCAAAACCTATTTCCCCAGCATGGAAATGTTGAATTTATAAGGCCAAGCCTGAAATATGTGTGTCCGAGTCTCCTATCAAAAGTTACAGCTGTCTTTATGGACTTGGTGAAAATCGCCTTTATTTCGGCGAGACAGTGCTTTCGCCTGAAACACATTATGGGTTTTCATTTTGTGAATAACTTGAAAATCTTAGCTCAAACAGCTGCAAAACCTATTTCCCCAGCATGGAAATGTTGAATTTATAAGGCCAAGCCTGAAATATGTGTGTCCGAGTCTCCTATCAAAAGTTACAGCTGTCTTTATGGACTTGGTGAAAATCGCCTTTATTTCGCGAGACAGTGCTTTCGCTCGCCTGAAACACATTATGGGTTTTCATTTTGTGAATAACTTGAAAATCTTAGCTCAAACAGCTGCAAAACCTATTTCCCCAGCATGGAAATGTTGAATTTATAAGGCCAAGCCTGAAATATGTGTGTCCGAGTCTCCTATCAAAAGTTACAGCTGTCTTTATGGACTTGGTGAAAATCGCTTTATTTCGGCGAGACAGTGCTTTATGGACTTGGTGAAATCCTTTGAAACACATTATGGGTTTTCATTTTGTGAATAACTTGAAAATCTTAGCTCAAACAGCTGCAAAACCTATTTCCCCAGCATGGAAATGTTGAATTTATAAGGCCAAGCCTGAAATATGTGTGTCCGAGTCTCCTATCAAAAGTTACAGCTGTCTTTATGGACTTGGTGAAAATCGCCTTATTTCGGCGAGACAGTGCGCTTCTCCTGAAACACATTATGGGTTTTCATTTTGTGAATAACTTGAAAATCTTAGCTCAAACAGCTGCAAAACCTATTTCCCCAGCATGGAAATGTTGAATTTATAAGGCCAAGCCTGAAATATGTGTGTCCGAGTCTCCTATCAAAAGTTACAGCTGTCTTTATGGACTTGGTGAAAATCGCCTTTATTTCGGCGAGACAGTGCGCTTTCTCGCCTGAAACACATTATGGGTTTTCATTTTGTGAATAACTTGAAAATCTTAGCTCAAACAGCTGCAAAACCTATTTCCCCAGCATGGAAATGTTGAATTTATAAGGCCAAGCCTGAAATATGTGTGTCCGAGTCTCCTATCAAAAGTTACAGCTGTCTTTATGGACTTGGTGAAAATCGCCTTTATTTCGCGAGACAGTGCGAGACATGTGCATTTCTCGCCTGAAACACATTATGGGTTTTCATTTTGTGAATAACTTGAAAATCTTAGCTCAAACAGCTGCAAAACCTATTTCCCCAGCATGGAAATGCTGAATTTATAAGGCCAAGCCTGAAATATGTGTGTCCGAGTCTCCTATCAAAAGTTACAGCTGTCTTTATGGACTTGGTGAAAATCGCTTTATTTCGGCGAGACAGTGCGCTTTCTCGCTGAAACACATTATGGGTTTTCATTTTGTGAATAACTTGAAAATCTTAGCTCAAACAGCTGCAAAACCTATTTCCCCAGCATGGAAATGTTGAATTTATAAGGCCAAGCCTGAAATATGTGTGTCCGAGTCTCCTATCAAAAGTTACAGCTGTCTTTATGGACTTGGTGAAAATCGCCTTTATTTCGGCGAGACAGTGCTTTTCTCGCCCTGAAACACATTATGGGTTTCATTTTTGTGAATAACTTGAAAATCTTAGCTCAAACAGCTGCAAAACCTATTTCCCCAGCATGGAAATGTTGAATTTATAAGGCCAAGCCTGAAATATGTGTGTCCGAGTCCTATCAAAAGTTACAGCTGTCTTTATGGACTTGGTGAAAATCGCCTTTATTTCGGCGAGACAGTGCTTTTTCTGAAACACATTATGGGTTTTCATTTTGTGAATAACTTGAAAATCTTAGCTCAAACAGCTGCAAAACCTATTTCCCCAGCATGGAAATGTTGAATTTATAAGGCCAAGCCTGAAATATGTGTGTCCGAGTCTCCTATCAAAAGTTACAGCTGTCTTTATGGACTTGGTGAAAATCGCCTTATTTCGGCGAGACAGTGCGCTTCGCCTGAAACACATTATGGGTTTTCATTTTGTGAATAACTTGAAAATCTTAGCTCAAACAGCTGCAAAACCTATTTCCCCAGCATGGAAATGTTGAATTTATAAGGCCAAGCCTGAAATATGTGTGTCCGAGTCTCCTATCAAAAGTTACAGCTGTCTTTATGGACTTGGTGAAAATCGCTTTATTTCGGCGAGACAGTGCGCTTTCTCGCCTGAAACACATTATGGGTTTTCATTTTGTGAATAACTTGAAAATCTTAGCTCAAACAGCTGCAAAACCTATTTCCCCAGCATGGAAATGTTGAATTTATAAGGCCAAGCCTGAAATATGTGTGTCCGAGTCTCCTCAAAAGTTACAGCTGTCTTTATGGACTTGGTGAAAATCGCCTTTATTTCGCGAGACAGTGCGTTTTCGCTTGGTGAAAATCGCCTTCGGAAACACATTATGGGTTTTCATTTTGTGAATAACTTGAAAATCTTAGCTCAAACAGCTGCAAAACCTATTTCCCCAGCATGGAAATGTTGAATTTATAAGGCCAAGCCTGAAATATGTGTGTCCGAGTCTCCTATCAAAAGTTACAGCTGTCTTTATGGACTTGGTGAAAATCGCCTTTATTTCGGCGAGACAGTGCGTTTCAGTGCATGCCTGCCTGAAACACATTATGGGTTTTCATTTTGTGAATAACTTGAAAATCTTAGCTCAAACAGCTGCAAAACCTTTCCCCAGCATGGAAATGTTGAATTTATAAGGCCAAGCCTGAAATATGTGTGTCCGAGTCTCCTATCAAAAGTTACAGCTGTCTTTATGGACTTGGTGAAAATCGCTTTATTTCGCGAGACAGTGCGCTTTCTCGCCTGAAACACATTATGGGTTTTCATTTTGTGAATAACTTGAAAATCTTAGCTCAAACAGCTGCAAAACCTATTTCCCCAGCATGGAAATGTTGAATTTATAAGGCCAAGCCTGAAATATGTGTGTCCGAGTCTCCTATCAAAAGTTACAGCTGTCTTTATGGACTTGGTGAAAATCGCCTTTATTTCGGCGAGAGACAGTGCTTTCGCTATTACGCCTGAAACACATTATGGGTTTTCATTTTGTGAATAACTTGAAAATCTTAGCTCAAACAGCTGCAAAACCTATTTCCCCAGCATGGAAATGTTGAATTTATAAGGCCAAGCCTGAAATATGTGTGTCCGAGTCTCCTATCAAAGTTACAGCTGTCTTTATGGACTTGGTGAAAATCGCTTTATTTCGGCGAGACAGTGCGCTTCTCGCCTGAAACACATTATGGGTTTTCATTTTGTGAATAACTTGAAAATCTTAGCTCAAACAGCTGCAAAACCTATTTCCCCAGCATGGAAATGTTGAATTTATAAGGCCAAGCCTGAAATATGTGTGTCCGAGTCTCCTATCAAAAGTTACAGCTGTCTTTATGGACTTGGTGAAAATCGCTTTATTTCGCGAGACAGTGCGTTTCTTCTGCCTGAAACACATTATGGGTTTTCATTTTGTGAATAACTTGAAAATCTTAGCTCAAACAGCTGCAAAACCTATTTCCCCAGCATGGAAATGTTGAATTTATAAGGCCAAGCCTGAAATATGTGTGTCCGAGTCTCCTATCAAAAGTTACAGCTGTCTTTATGGACTTGGTGAAAATCGCCTTATTTCGGCGAGACAGTGCTCTGAAATATGTGTGTCCTGAGTCATCAAAAGTTACAGTTTTCATGGACTTGTGAATAACTTATTTCGAGACATCTTAGCTTAGCTGAAACACATTATGGGTTTTCATTTTGTGAATAACTTGAAAATCTTAGCTCAAACAGCTGCAAAACCTATTTCCCCAGCATGGAAATGTTGAATTTATAAGGCCAAGCCTGAAATATGTGTGTCCGAGTCTCCTATCAAAAGTTACAGCTGTCTTTATGGACTTGGTGAAAATCGCCTTTATTTCGCGAGACAGTGCGCTTCTCGCCTGAAACACATTATGGGTTTTCATTTTGTGAATAACTTGAAAATCTTAGCTCAAACAGCTGCAAACACATTTCCCCATGGAAATGTTGAATTTATAAGGCCAAGCCTGAAATATGTGTAGCTCTATCAAAAGTTAGCTGCAAACTTGGTGAAAATTCCCCAGCATGGAAATGCAGAATTTATAAGCCTGCACATTATGGGTTTTCATTTTGTGAATAACTTGAAAATCTTAGCTCAAACAGCTGCAAAACCTATTTCAGCATGGAAATGTTGAATTTATAAGGCCAAGCCTGAAATATGTGTGTCCGAGTCTCCTATCAAAAGTTACAGCTGTCTTTATGGACTTGGTGAAAATCGCTTATTTCGCGGCGAGACAGTGCGTTTCGCCTGAAACACATTATGGGTTTTCATTTTGTGAATAACTTGAAAATCTTAGCTCAAACAGCTGCAAAACCTATTTCCCCAGCATGGAAATGTTGAATTTATAAGGCCAAGCCTGAAATATGTGTGTCCGAGTCTCCTATCAAAAGTTACAGCTGTCTTTATGGACTTGGTGAAAATCGCCTTATTTCGCTTCGCCTGAAACAGTGCGTGAATAACTTGAAAATCTTAGCTCAAACAGCTGCAAAACTATTTCGCCTGAAACACATTATGGGTTTTCATTTTGTGAATAACTTGAAAATCTTAGCTCAAACAGCTGCAAACCTATTTCCCTTGAGCAAACAGCTGCAAAACCTATTTCCCCAATGGAAATGTTGAATTTATAAGGCCAAGCCTGAAATATGTGTGTCCGAGTCTCCTATCAAAAGTTACAGCTGTCTTTATGGACTTGGTGAAAATCGCCTTTATTTCGCGAGACAGTGCGCTTCTCGCCTGAAACAAACACATTATGGGTTTTCATTTTGTGAATAACTTGAAAATCTTAGCTCAAACAGCTGCAAAACCTATTTCCCCAGCATGGAAATGCTGAATTTATATAAGGCCAAGCCTGAAATATGTGTGTCCGAGTCTCCTATCAAAAGTTACAGCTGTCTTTATGGACTTGGTGAAAATCGCTTTATTTCGGCGAGACAGTGCGTTTCTCGCCTGAAACACATTATGGGTTTTCATTTTGTGAATAACTTGAAAATCTTAGCTCAAACAGCTGCAAATGGAAATGTTGAATTTATAAGGCCAAGCCTGAAATATGTCCCCAGCATGGAAATGTTGAATTTATAAGGCCAAGCCTGAAATATGTGTTTCCGAGTCTCCTATCAAAAGTTAGCTCAAACAGCTGTCTATTTCCCCAGCATGGAATTTTGGCCAAGCCTGAAATCGCCTTATTTCTCCTATCAAAAGTTACAGCTGTCTTTATGGACTTGGTGAAAATCGCCAGTGCGCTATTACATGCATTTGAATGGACAGTTCTCGCTGAAACACATTATGGGTTTTCATTTTGTGAATAACTTGAAAATCTTAGCTCAAACAGCTGCAAAACCTATTTCCCCAGCATGGAAATGTTGAATTTATAAGGCCAAGCCTGCCTGAAATATGTGTGTCCGAGTCTCCTATCAAAAGTTACAGCTGTCTTTATGGACTTGGTGAAAATCGCCTTTATTTCGCGAGCGAGACAGTGCTTTCGCCTGAAACAAACATTATGGGTTTTCATTTTGTGAATAACTTGAAAATCTTAGCTCAAACAGCTGCAAAACCTATTTCCCCAGCATGGAAATGTTGAATTTATAAGGCCAAGCCTGAAATATGTGTGTCCGAGTCTCCTATCAAAAGTTACAGCTGTCTTTATGGACTTGGTGAAAATCGCCTTATTTCGGCGAGACAGTGCTTTTCGCCTGAAACACATTGTTTTTTCATTTTGAATAACTTGAAAATCTTAGCTCAAACAGCTGCAAAACCTATTTCCCCATGGAAATGTTGAATTTATAAGGCCAAGCCTGAAATATGTGTGTCCGAGTCTCCTATCAAAAGTTACAGCTGTCTTTATGGACTTGGTGAAAATCGCCTTTATTTCGGCGAGACAGTGCGTTTCGCCTGAAACACATTATGGGTTTTCATTGAAACACATTATGGGTTTTCATTTTGTGAATAACTTGAAAATCTTAGCTCAAACAGCTGCAAAACCTATTTCCCCAGCATGGAAATGTTGAATTTATAAGGCCAAGCCTGAAATATGTGTCCGAGTCTCCTATCAAAAGTTACAGCTGTCTTTATGGACTTGGTGAAAATCGCTTTATTTCGAGACAGTGACAGTGTTTCGCCTGAAACACATTATGGGTTTTCATTTTGTGAATAACTTGAAAATCTTAGCTCAAACAGCTGCAAAACTATTTCCCCAGCATGGAAATGTTGAATTTATAAGGCCAAGCCTGAAATATGTGTGTCCGAGTCTCCTATCAAAAGTTACAGCTGTCTTTATGGACTTGGTGAAAATCGCCTTTATTTCGGCGAGACAGTGCGCTTTCTCGCCTGAAACACATTATGGGTTTTCATTTTGTGAATAACTTGAAAATCTTAGCTCAAACAGCTGCAAAACTATTTCCCCAGCATGGAAATGTTGAATTTATAAGGCCAAGCCTGAAATATGTGTGTCCGAGTCTCCTATCAAAAGTTACAGCTGTCTTTATGGACTTGGTGAAAATCGCCTTTATTTCGGCGAGAGAGACAGTGCCTCCTGAAACACATTATGGGTTTTCATTTTGTGAATAACTTGAAAATCTTAGCTCAAACAGCTGCAAAACCTATTTCCCCAGCATGGAAATGAATTTATAAGGCCAAGCCTGAAATATGTGTGTGTCCGAGTCTCCTATCAAAAGTTACAGCTGTCTTTATGGACTTGGTGAAAATCGCCTTTATTTCGGCGAGAGTGCGTCTTCCTGAAACACATTATGGGTTTTCATTTTGTGAATAACTTGAAAATCTTAGCTCAAACAGCTGCAAAAACTTGAAAATTTAGCTCAAACAGCATGGAAATGTTGAATTTATAAGGCCAAGCCTGAAATATGTGTGTCCGAGTCTCCTATCAAAAGTTACAGCTGTCTTTATGGACTTGGTGAAAATCGCTTTATTTCGGCGAGACAGTTTCGGCGAGACAGTGCGTTTCTCGCCTGAAACACATTATGGGTTTTCATTTTGTGAATAACTTGAAAATCTTAGCTCAAACAGCTGCAAAACCTATTTCCCCAGCATGGAAATGTTGAATTTATAAGGCTTGAAATATGTGTGTCCGAGTCTCCTATCAAAAGTTAAGTTACAGCTGTCTTTATGGACTTGGTGAAAATCGCTTTATTTCGGCAGTGCGACAGTTTGAAAATCGCATGGAGTTCGCCTGAAAACATTATGGGTTTTCATTTTGTGAATAACTTGAAAATCTTAGCTCAAACAGCTGCAAAACCTATTTCCCCAGCATGGAAATGTTGAATTTATAAGGCCAAGCCTGAAATATGTGTGTCCGAGTCTCCTATCAAAAGTTACAGCTGTCTTTATGGACTTGGTGAAAATCGCCTTTATTTCGGCGAGACAGTGCGCTTTCGCCTGAAACACCTGAAACACATTATGGGTTTTCATTTTGTGAATAACTTGAAAATCTTAGCTCAAACAGCTGCAAAACCTATTTCCCCAGCATGGAAATGTTGAATTTATAAGGCCAAGCCTGAAATATGTGTGTCCGAGTCTCCTATCAAAAGTTACAGCTGTCTTTATGGACTTGGTGAAAATCGCCTTATTTCGGCGAGACAGTGCTCGCCTGAAACACATTATGGGTTTTCATTTTGTGAATAACTTGAAAATCTTAGCTCAAACAGCTGCAAAACCTATTTCCCCAGCATGGAAATGTTGAATTTATATAAGCCAAGCCTGAAATATGTGTGTCCGAGTCTCCTATCAAAAGTTACAGCTGTCTTTATGGACTTGGTGAAAATCGCTTTATTTCGGCGAGACAGTGCTTTCTTTACATGCCTGAAACACAAACACATTATGGGTTTTCATTTTGTGAATAACTTGAAAATCTTAGCTCAAACAGCTGCAAAACCTATTTCCCCAGCATGGAAATGTTGAATTTATAAGGCCAAGCCTGAAATATGTGTGTCCGAGTCTCCTATCAAAAGTTACAGCTGTCTTTATGGACTTGGTGAAAATCGCTTTATTTCGGCGAGACAGTGCGCTTTCGCCTGAAACACATTTATGGGTTTTCATTTTGTGAATAACTTGAAAATCTTAGCTCAAACAGCGCAAAACCTATTTCCCCAGCATGGAAATGTTGAATTTATAAGGCCAAGCCTGAAATATGTGTGTCCGAGTCTCCTATCAAAAGTTACAGCTGTCTTTATGGACTTGGTGAAAATCGCCTTTATTTCGGCGAGACAGTGCGCTTCTCGCCTGAAACACATTATGGGTTTTCATTTTGTGAATAACTTGAAAATCTTAGCTCAAACAGCTGCAAAACCTATTTCCCAGCATGGAAATGTTGAATTTATAAGGCCAAGCCTGAAATATGTGTGTCCGAGTCTCCTATCAAAAGTTACAGCTGTCTTTATGGACTTGGTGAAAATCGCTTTATTTCGGCGAGACAGTGCTTTCTCGCCTGAAACACATTATGGGTTTTCATTTTGTGAATAACTTGAAAATCTTAGCTCAAACAGCTGCAAAACCTATTTCCCCAGCATGGAAATGTTGAATTTATAAGGCCAAGCCTGAAATATGTGTGTCCGAGTCTCCTATCAAAAGTTACAGCTGTCTTTATGGACTTGGTGAAAATCGCCTTATTTCGGCGAGACAGTGCGCTTTCGCCTGAAACACATTATGGGTTTTCATTTTGTGAATAACTTGAAAATCTTAGCTCAAACAGCTGCAAAACCTATTTCCCCAGCATGGAAATGTTGAATTTATAAGGCCAAGCCTGAAATATGTGTGTCCGAGTCTCCTATCAAAAGTTACAGCTGTCTTTATGGACTTGGTGAAAATCGCCTTTATTTCGGCGAGACAGTGCGCTTTCGCCTGAAACACATTATGGGTTTTCATTTTGTGAATAACTTGAAAATCTTAGCTCAAACAGCTGCAAAACCTATTTCCCATGGAAATGTTGAATTTATAAGGCCAAGCCTGAAAATATGTGTGTCCGAGTCTCCTATCAAAAGTTACAGCTGTCTTTATGGACTTGGTGAAAATCGCCTTATTTCGCGAGAGACAGCGCCTTTCTTTGAAACACATTATGGGTTTTCATTTTGTGAATAACTTGAAAATTTAGCTCAAACAGCTGCAAAACCTATTTCCCCAGGAAATGTTGAATTTATAAGGCCAAGCCTGAAATATGTGTGTCCCGAGTCTCCTATCAAAAGTTACAGCTGTCTTTATGGACTTGGTGAAAATCGCTTTATTTCGGCGAGACAGTGCTTTTTCGCCTGAAACACATTATGGGTTTTCATTTTGTGAATAACTTGAAAATAACTTGAAAATCTTAGCTCAAACAGCTGCAAAACCTATTTCCCCAGCATGGAAATGTTGAATTTATAAGGCCAAGCCTGAAATATGTGTGTCCGAGTCTCCTATCAAAAGTTACAGCTGTCTTTATGGACTTGGTGAAAATCGCCTTATTTCGGCGAGACAGTGCGCTTCGCCTGAAACACATTATGGGTTTTCATTTTGTGAATAACTTGAAAATCTTAGCTCAAACAGCTGCAAAACTATTTCCCCAGCATGGAAATGTTGAATTTATAAGGCCAAGCCTGAAATATGTGTGTCCGAGTCTCCTATCAAAAGTTACAGCTGTCTTTATGGACTTGGAAAATCTTGGTGAAAATCGCTTTATTTCGGCGAGACAGTGCGTTTCGCCTGAAACACATTATGGGTTTTCATTTTGTGAATAACTTGAAAATCTTAGCTCAAACAGCTGCAAAACCTATTTCCCCAGCATGGAAATGTTGAATTTATAAGGCCAAGCCTGAAATATGTGTGTCCGAGTCTCCTATCAAAAGTTACAGCTGTCTTTATGGACTTGGTGAAAATCGCCTTTTTCGGCGAGACAGTGCGTTTCTCGCCTGAAACACATTATGGGTTTTCATTTTGTGAATAACTTGAAAATCTTAGCTCAAACAGCTGCAAAACCTATTTCCCCAGCATGGAAATGTTGAATTTATAAGGCCAAGCCTGAAATATGTGTGTCCGAGTCTCCTATCAAAAGTTACAGCTGTCTTTATGGACTTGGTGAAAATCGTTACAGCTGTCTTTATGGACTTGGTGAAAATCGCCTTTATTTCGGCGAGAGACAGTGCTTTGAAACACATTATGGGTTTTCATTTTGTGAATAACTTGAAAATCTTAGCTCAAACAGCTGCAAAACCTATTTCCCCAGCATGGAAATGTTGAATTTATAAGGCCAAGCCTGAAATATGTGTGTCCGAGTCTCCTATCAAAAGTTACAGCTGTCTTTATGGACTTGGTGAAAATCGCTATTTCGGCGCGAGACAGTTCTCGCTGAAACACATTATGGGTTTTCATTTTGTGAATAACTTGAAAATCTTAGCTCAAACAGCTGCAAAACCTATTTCCCCAGCATGGAAATGTTGAATTTATAAGGCCAAGCCTGAAATATGTGTGTCCGAGTCTCCTATCAAAAGTTACAGCTGTCTTTATGGACTTGGTGAAAATCGCCTTATTTCGTCCGTCTCCTACAGTGCTGTCTTTATGGACTTGGTGAAAATCGCCTTTTTGGCGAGACAAACACATTATGGGTTTTCATTTTGTGAATAACTTGAAAATCTTAGCTCAAACAGCTGCAAAACCTATTTCCCCAGCATGGAAATGTTGAATTTATAAGGCCAAGCCTGAAATATGTGTGTCCGAGTCTCCTCATCAAAGCTGTCTTTATGGACTTGGTGAAAATCGCCTTTATTTCGGCGAGACAGTGCGACAGTTCTCGCCTGAAACACATTATGGGTTTTCATTTTGTGAATAACTTGAAAATCTTAGCTCAAACAGCTGCAAAACTATTTCCCCAGCATGGAAATGTTGAATTTATAAGGCCAAGCCTGAAATATGTGTGTCCCCGAGTCTCAAAAAAAGTTAGCTGTCTTTGGACTTGGTGAAAATCGCCTTTATTTCATGAACAGTTTTATTTCTGAAACACATTATGGGTTTTCATTTTGTGAATAACTTGAAAATCTTAGCTCAAACAGCTGCAAAACTATTTCCCAGCATGGAAATGTTGAATTTATAAGGCCAAGCCTGAAATATGTGTGTCCGAGTCTCCTATCAAAAGTTACAGCTGTCTTTATGGACTTGGTGAAAATCGCCTTCGGCGAGACAGGCTTTCTCGCCTGAAACACATTATGGGTTTTCATTTTGTGAATAACTTGAAAATCTTAGCTCAAACAGCTGCAAAACCTATTTCCCAGCATGGAAATGTTGAATTTATAAGGCCAAGCCTGAAATATGTGTGTCCGAGTCTCCTATCAAAAGTTACAGCTGTCTTTATGGACTTGGTGAAAATCGCCTTTATTTCGCGAGACAGACAGTGCGCTCGCCTGAAACACATTATGGGTTTTCATTTTGTGAATAACTTGAAAATCTTAGCTCAAACAGCTGCAAAACCTATTTCCCCAGCATGGAAATGTTGAATTTATAAGGCCAAGCCTGAAATATGTGTGTCCGAGTCTCCTATCAAAAGTTACAGCTGTCTTTATGGACTTGGTGAAAATTTATTTCGGCGAGACAGTGCTTTACAGCAGCTCTGTGTTTCTCGCCTGAAACACATTATGGGTTTTCATTTTGTGAATAACTTGAAAATCTTAGCTCAAACAGCTGCAAAACCTATTTCCCCAGCATGGAAATGTTGAATTTATAAGGCCAAGCCTGAAATATGTGTGTCCGAGTCTCCTATCAAAAGTTACAGCTGTCTTTATGGACTTGGTGAAAATCGCCTTATTTCGGCGAGACAGTGCTTCTCACATTAAACACATTATGGGTTTCATTTTGTGAATAACTTGAAAATCTTAGCTCAAACAGCTGCAAAACCTATTTCCCCAGCATGGAAATGTTGAATTTATAAGGCCAAGCCTGAAATATGTGTGTCCGAGTCTCCTATCAAAAGTTACAGCTGTCTTTATGGACTTGGTGAAAATTTCTTAGAAACACATTATGGGTTTTCATTTTGTGAAACTTTGAAATCTAGCTCAAACAGCTGCAAAAATTCCTAATTTCAGCAAAACCTATTTCCCCATGGAAATGTTGAATTTATAAGGCCAAGCCTGAAATATGTGTGTCCGAGTCTCCTATCAAAAGTTACAGCTGTCTTTATGGACTTGGTGAAAATCGCTTTATTTCGGCGAGAGACAGTGCTTTTGTGAATAACTTCTCTCCTGAAACACATTATGGGTTTTCATTTTGTGAATAACTTGAAAATCTTAGCTCAAACAGCTGCAAATAACTTGAAAATTCCTCAAACAGCTGCAAAACCTATTTCCCCAGAAAATGTTGAATTTATAAGGCCAAGCCTGAAATATGTGTGTCCGAGTCTCCTATCAAAAGTTACAGCTGTCTTTATGGACTTGGTGAAAATCGCCTTTATTTCGGCGAGACAGTGCGACAGTGCGGAGTTCTCGCCTGAAACACATTATGGGTTTTCATTTTGTGAATAACTTGAAAATCTTAGCTCAAACAGCTGCAAAACCTATTTCCCCAGCATGGAAATGTTGAATTTATAAGGCCAAGCCTGAAATATGTGTGTCCGAGTCTCCTATCAAAAGTTACAGCTGTCTTTATGGACTTGGTGAAAATCGCCTTTTTCGGCGAGACAGTGCTTTCTCGCCTGAAACACATTATGGGTTTTCATTTTGTGAATAACTTGAAAATCTTAGCTCAAACAGCTGCAAAACCTATTTCCCCAGCATGGAAATGTTGAATTTATAAGGCCAAGCCTGAAATATGTGTGTCCGAGTCTCCTATCAAAAGTTACAGCTGTCTTTATGGACTTGGTGAAAATCGCCTTTATTTCGGCGAGACAGTGCGCTTCTCGCCTGAAACACATTATGGGTTTTCATTTTGTGAATAACTTGAAAATCTTAGCTCAAACAGCTGCAAAACCTATTTCCCCAGCATGGAAATGTTGAATTTATAAGGCCAAGCCTGAAATATGTGTGTCCGAGTCTCCTATCAAAAGTTACAGCTGTCTTTATGGACTTGGTGAAAATTTATTTCGGCGAGACAGTGCGCAGCTCCCTGAAACACATTATGGGTTTTCATTTTGTGAATAACTTGAAAATCTTAGCTCAAACAGCTGCAAAACCTATTTCCCCAGCATGGAAATGTTGAATTTATAAGGCCAAGCCTGAAATATGTGTGTCCGAGTCTCCTCCTATCAAAAGTTACAGCTGTCTTTATGGACTTGGTGAAAATCGCTTTATTTCGCGAGACAGTGCTTTCTTATTTCGCTCTCGCCTGAAACACATTATGGGTTTTCATTTTGTGAATAACTTGAAAATCTTAGCTCAAACAGCTGCAAAACCTATTTCCCCAGCATGGAAATGTTGAATTTATAAGGCCAAGCCTGAAATATGTGTGTCCGAGTCTCCTAAAATCAAAAGTTACAGCTGAAACACTTATGGACTTCATTGAAAATCGCTTTCTTTTCGCAACAATTTCCAGCATGGAAATGTTGAATTTATAAGGCCAAGCCTGAAATATGTGTGTCTCCTCAAAAGTTACAGCTGTCTTTATGGACTTGGTGAAAATCGCCTTATTTCACATTATGTTCTCGCCTGAAACACATTATGGGTTTTCATTTTGTGAATAACTTGAAAATCTTAGCTCAAACAGCTGCAAAACCTATTTCCCCAGCATGGAAATGTTGAATTTATAAGGCCAAGCCTGAAATATGTGTGTCCGAGTCTCCTATCAAAAGTTACAGCTGTCTTTATGGACTTGGTGAAAATCGCCTTTATTTCGGCGAGACAGTGCGCTTTCGCCTGAAACACATTATGGGTTTTCATTTTGTGAATAACTTGAAAATCTTAGCTCAAACAGCTGCAAAACCTATTTCCCCAGCATGGAAATGTTGAATTTATAAGGCCAAGCCTGAAATATGTGTGTCCGAGTCTCCTATCAAAAGTTACAGCTGTCTTTATGGACTTGGTGAAAATCGCCTTTATTTCGGCGAGACAGTGCGCTTTCGCCTGAAACACATTATGGGTTTTCATTTTGTGAATAACTTGAAAATCTTAGCTCAAACAGCTGCAAAACCTATTTCCCCAGCATGGAAATGTTGAATTTATAAGGCCAAGCCTGAAATATGTGTGTCCGAGTCTCCTATCAAAAGTTACAGCTGTCTTTATGGACTTGGTGAAAATCGCTTTATTTCGCGCGAGACAGTGCGCTTTCTCGCATGGAAATGCTGAATTTATAAGGCCAAGCCTGAAATATGTGTGTTCTGAAACACATTATGGGTTTTCATTTTGTGAATAACTTTTGTGAAAACTCTGAAAATAGCTCAAACAGCTGCAAAACCTATTTCCCCAGCATGGAAATGTTGAATTTATAAGGCCAAGCCTGAAATATGTGTGTCCGAGTCTCCTATCAAAAGTTACAGCTGTCTTTATGGACTTGGTGAAAATCGCCTTTATTTCGGCGAGACAGTGCGCTTTCTCGCCTGAAACACATTATGGGTTTTCATTTTGTGAATAACTTGAAAATCTTAGCTCAAACAGCTGCAAAACCTATTTCCAGCATGGAAATGTTGAATTTATAAGGCCAAGCCTGAAATATGTGTGTCCGAGTCTCCTATCAAAAGTTACAGCTGTGTTTTATGGACTTGGTGAAAATCGCTTTATTTCGGCGAGACAGTGCGTTTCGCCTGAAACACATTATGGGTTTTCATTTTGTGAATAACTTGAAAATCTTAGCTCAAACAGCTGCAAAACCTATTTCCCCAGCATGGAAATGTTGAATTTATAAGGCCAAGCCTGAAATATGTGTGTCCGAGTCTCCTATCAAAAGTTACAGCTGTCTTTATGGACTTGGTGAAAATCGCTTTATTTCGCGAGACAGTGCGCTTTCGCCTGAAACACATTATGGGTTTTCATTTTGTGAATAACTTGAAAATCTTAGCTCAAACAGCTGCAAAACCTATTTCCCCAGCATGGAAATGTTGAATTCTATAAGGCCAAGCCTGAAATATGTGTGTCCGAGTCTCCTATCAAAAGTTACAGCTGTCTTTATGGACTTGGTGAAAATCGCCTTTATTTCGGCGAGACAGTTACAGCTGTCTTTATGGACTTGGTGAAATGCGCTTTATTTCGCAGACAGTGCGTTCTCGCCTGAAACACATTATGGGTTTTCATTTTGTGAATAACTTGAAAATCTTAGCTCAAACAGCTGCAAAACCTATTTCCCCAGCATGGAAATGTTGAATTTATAAGGCCAAGCCTGAAATATGTGTGTCCGAGTCTCCTATCAAAAGTTACAGCTGTCTTTATGGACTTGGTGAAAATCGCTTTATTTCGGCGCGAGACAGTGCGTTTCTCGCCTGAAACACATTATGGGTTTTCATTTTGTGAATAACTTGAAAATCTTAGCTCAAACAGCTGCAAAACCTATTTCCCCAGCATGGAAATGTTGAATTTATAAGGCCAAGCCTGAAATATGTGTGTCCGAGTCTCCTATCAAAAGTTACAGCTGTCTTTATGGACTTGGTGAAAATCGCCTTTATTTCGGCGAGACAGTGCGTTCGCCTGAAACAAACACATTATGGGTTTTCATTTTGTGAATAACTTGAAAATCTTAGCTCAAACAGCTGCAAAACCTATTTCCCCAGCATGGAAATGTTGAAATTGATATAAGGCCAAGCCTGAAATATGTGTGTCCGTCTCCTCCTCAAAAGTTACAGCTGTCTTTATGGACTTGGTGAAAATCGCCTTTATTTCGGCGAGACAGTGCGCTTTTCTCGCCTGAAACACATTATGGGTTTTCATTTTGTGAATAACTTGAAAATCTTAGCTCAAACAGCTGCAAAACCTATTTCCCAGCATGGAAATGTTGAATTTATAAGGCCAAGCCTGAAATATGTGTGTCCGAGTCTCCTATCAAAAGTTACAGCTGTCTTTATGGACTTGGTGAAAATCGCCTTTATTTCGGCGAGACAGTGCGCTTTCGCCTGAAACACATTATGGGTTTTCATTTTGTGAATAACTTGAAAATCTTAGCTCAAACAGCTGCAAAACTTGATTTCCCTTAGCATGGAAATGCATGAAATTTGAATTTATAAGGCCAAGCCTGAAATATGTGTGTCCGAGTCTCCTATCAAAAGTTACAGCTGTCTTTATGGACTTGGTGAAAATCGCCTTATTTCGCGAGACAGTGCGTTTCGCCTGAAACACATTTGCTTTCGCCTGAAACACATTATGGGTTTTCATTTTGTGAATAACTTGAAAATCTTAGCTCAAACAGCTGCAAAACCTATTTCCCCAGCATGGAAATGTTGAATTTATAAGGCCAAGCCTGAAATATGTGTGTCCGAGTCTCCTATCAAAAGTTACAGCTGTCTTTATGGACTTGGTGAAAATCGCCTTATTTCGGCGAGACAGTGCGCTTTCTCGCCTGAAACACATTATGGGTTTTCATTTTGTGAATAACTTGAAAATCTTAGCTCAAACAGCTGCAAAACCTATTTCCCAGCATGGAAATGTTGAATTTATAAGGCCAAGCCTGAAATATGTGTGTCCGAGTCTCCTATCAAAAGTTACAGCTGTCTTTATGGACTTGGTGAAAATCGCTTTATTTCGGCGCTGAAACACATTATGTGCTTTCGCTTGAAACACATTATGGGTTTTCATTTTGTAATAACTTGAAAATCTTAGCTCAAACAGCTGCAAAATCCTATTTCAGCATGGAAATGTTGAATTTATAAGGCCAAGCCTGAAATATGTGTGTCCGAGTCTCCTATCAAAAGTTACAGCTGTCTTTATGGACTTGGTGAAAATCGCCTTATTTCGGCGAGATCAGTGCTGTTTTCGCCTGAAAACATTATTTCGGGGAGACAGTTTCGCCTGAAACACATTATGGGTTTTCATTTTGTGAATAACTTGAAAATCTTAGCTCAAACAGCTGCAAAACCTATTTCCCCAGCATGGAAATGTTGAATTTATAAGGCCAAGCCTGAAATATGTGTGTCCGAGTCTCCTATCAAAAGTTACAGCTGTCTTTATGGACTTGGTGAAAATCGCTTTATTTCGGCGAGACAGTGCAGTGCGCATTCGCCTGAAACACATTATGGGTTTTCATTTTGTGAATAACTTGAAAATCTTAGCTCAAACAGCTGCAAAACCTATTTCCCCAGCATGGAAATGTTGAATTATATAAGGCCAAGCCTGAAATATGTGTGTCCGAGTCTCCTATCAAAAGTTACAGCTGTCTTTATGGACTTGGTGAAAATCGCCTTTATTTCGGCGAGACAGTGCGTTTCTCGCTCCATTAAAAGTTACAGCTGTTTTATGGACTTGGTGAAAATCGCTTTTTCGAAACACAAACACATTATGGGTTTTCATTTTGTGAATAACTTGAAAATCTTAGCTCAAACAGCTGCAAAACCTATTTCCCCAGCATGGAAATGTTGAATTTATAAGGCCAAGCCTGAAATATGTGTGTCCGAGTCTCCTATCAAAAGTTACAGCTGTCTTTATGGACTTGGTGAAAATCGCCTTTATTTCGCGACAGACAGTGCGCCTGAAAACACATTATGGGTTTTCATTTTGTGAATAACTTGAAAATCTTAGCTCAAACAGCTGCAAAACCTATTTCCCCAGCATGGAAATGTTGAATTTATAAGGCCAAGCCTGAAATATGTGTGTCCGAGTCTCCTATCAAAAGTTACAGCTGTCTTTATGGACTTGGTGAAAATCGCTTTATTTCGCGAGACAGTGCGCGCTTTACATGCATTTGTGCGTCTCGCCTGAAACACATTATGGGTTTTCATTTTGTGAATAACTTGAAAATCTTAGCTCAAACAGCTGCAAAATGTTAATTCTATTCAGCATGGAAATGTGTGAATTTATAAAAGTTACAGCCAAGCCTGAAATATGTGTGTCCGAGTCTCCTCCCTCAAAAGTTATGGCTGTCTTTATGAAAATCTTGCTCAAACAGTGAAAATCTGTCTTTTATAAGGCTTGTGTGTCCGTCTATCAAAAGTTACAGCTGTCTTTATGGACTTGGTGAAAATCGCCTTTATTTCGAGAAGTGCGCATTTCGCCTGAAACACATTATGGGTTTTCATTTTGTGAATAACTTGAAAATCTTAGCTCAAACAGCTGCAAAACTATTTCCCCAGCATGGAAATGTTGAATTTATAAGGCCAAGCCTGAAATATGTGTGTCCGAGTCTCCTATCAAAAGTTACAGCTGTCTTTATGGACTTGGTGAAAATCGCCAAAAGTTACAGCTGTCTTTATGGACTTGGTGAATTCGCGAGACAGCGCTTCGCCTGAAACACATTATGGGTTTTCATTTTGTGAATAACTTGAAAATCTTAGCTCAAACAGCTGCAAAACCTATTTCCCCAGCATGGAAATGTTGAATTTATAAGGCCAAGCCTGAAATATGTGTGTCCGAGTCTCCTATCAAAAGTTACAGCTGTCTTTATGGACTTGGTGAAAATCGCCTTATTTCGCGAGAGACAGTGCGTTTCGCCTGAAACACATTATGGGTTTTCATTTTGAATAACTTGAAAAATCTTAGCTCAAACAGCTGCAAAACCTATTTCCCCAGCATGGAAATGTTGAATTTATAAGGCCAAGCCTGAAATATGTGTGTCCGAGTCTCCTATCAAAAGTTACAGCTGTCTTTATGGACTTGGTGAAAATCGCCTTTATTTCGGCGAGACAGATCAAAAGTTACAGCTGTCTTTATGGACTTCTCGCCTGAAACACATTATGGGTTTTCATTTTGTGAATAACTTGAAAATCTGAGCTCTAGCTCAAACAGCTGCAAAACCTATTTCCCCAGCATGGAAATGTTGAATTTATAAGGCCAAGCCTGAAATATGTGTGTCCGAGTCTCCTATCAAAAGTTACAGCTGTCTTTATGGACTTGGTGAAAATCGCCTTTATTTCGGCGAGAGACAGTGCGTTCTCGCCTGAAACACATTATGGGTTTTCATTTTGTGAATAACTTGAAAATCTTAGCTCAAACAGCTGCAAAACCTATTTCCCCAGCATGGAAATGAATTTATAAGGCCAAGCCTGAAATATGTGTGTCCGAGTCTCCTATCAAAAGTTACAGCTGTCTTTATGGACTTGGTGAAAATCGCCTTATTTCGGCGAGAGAGTGCGCGTTTCGCCTGAAACACATTTATGGGTTTTCATTTTGTGAATAACTTGAAAATCTTAGCTCAAACAGCTGCAAAACCTATTTCCCCAGCATGGAAATGTTGAATTTATAAGGCCAAGCCTGAAATATGTGTGTCCGAGTCTCCTATCAAAAGTTACAGCTGTCTTTATGGACTTGGTGAAAATCGCCTTATTTCGCGAGACAGTGCGTTTCTGAAACACAGTGCGTTTTCATTTTGTGAATAACTTGAAAATTTAGCTCAAAGGTTTTCATGGAAACACAATTATGGGTTTTCAATTTTGTGAATAACTTGAAAATCTTAGCTCAAACAGCTGCAAAACCTATTTCCCCAGCATGGAAATGCTGAATTTATAAGGCCAAGCCTGAAATATGTGTGTCCGAGTCTCCCTATCAGCAAAATGTTACAGCTGTCTTGTGTGTCCGGAGTCTGGTGAAAAAAGTTACAGCTGTCTTTATGGACTTGGTGAAAATCGCGAGACAGTGCGTTTTCGCCTGAAACACATTATGGGTTTTCATTTTGTGAATAACTTGAAAATCTTAGCTCAAACAGCTGCAAAACCTATTTCCCCAGCATGGAAATGTTGAATTTATAAGGCCAAGCCTGAAATATGTGTGTCCGAGTCTCCTATCAAAAGTTACAGCTGTCTTTATGGACTTGGTGAAAATCGCTTTATTTCGAGTCAGCGGGTTTCTATTTTGTGAATAACTTGGTGTCAAACAGCTGAAAATTTTTCGCTTTTTTACAGAGAGTGCGTTTCGCTTTACATGCATTTGAATGGAGTTCTGAAACACATTATGGGTTTTCATTTTGTGAATAACTTGAAAATCTTAGCTCAAACAGCTGCAAAACCTATTTCCCCAGCATGGAAATGTTGAATTTATAAGGCCAAGCCTGAAATATGTGTGTCCGAGTCTCCTATCAAAAGTTACAGCTGTCTTTATGGACTTGGTGAAAATCGCCTTTCCTTCAGCTGTCTTTATGGACTTGGTGAAAGCCTTATTTGCGAGACAGTGCGTTCGCCTGAAACACATTATGGGTTTTCATTTCATGAATAACTTGAAAATCTTAGCTCAAACAGCTGCAAAACCTATTTCCCCAGCATGGAAATGTTGAATTTATAAGGCCAAGCCTGAAATATGTGTGTCCGAGTCTCCTATCAAAAGTTACAGCTGTCTTTATGGACTTGGTGAAAATCGCCTTTATTTCGGCGAGACAGTGCAGCATTTGAATCGCCTGAAACACATTATGGGTTTTCATTTTGTGAATAACTTGAAAATCTTAGCTCAAACAGCTGCAAAACCTATTTCCCCAGCATGGAAATGTTGAATTTATAAGGCCAAGCCTGAAATATGTGTGTCCGAGTCTCCTATCAAAAGTTACAGCTGTCTTTATGGACTTGGTGAAAATCGCCTTATTTCGGCGAGACAGTGCGTTCTCGCCTGAAACACATTATGGGTTTTCATTTTGTGAATAACTTGAAAATCTTAGCTCAAACAGCTGCAAAACCTATTTCCCCAGCATGGAAATGTTGAATTTATAAGGCCAAGCCTGAAATATGTGTGTCCGAGTCTCCTATCAAAAGTTACAGCTGTCTTTATGGACTTGGTGAAAATCGCCTTTTTTCGCGAGACAGTGCGCTTTTACATGCCTGAAACACATTAAACACATTATGGGTTTTCATTTTGTGAATAACTTGAAAATCTTAGCTCAAACAGCTGCAAAACTATTTCCCCAGCATGGAAATGTTGAATTTATAAGGCCAAGCCTGAAATATGTGTGTCCGAGTCTCCTATCAAAAGTTACAGCTGTCTTTATGGACTTGGTGAAAATCGCTTATTTCGGCGAGACAGTGCGTTTCGCCTGAAACACATTATTATGGGTTTTCATTTTGTGAATAACTTGAAAATCTTAGCTCAAACAGCTGCAAAACCTATTTCCCCAGCATGGAAATGTTGAATTTATAAGGCCAAGCCTGAAATATGTGTGTCCGAGTCTCCTATCAAAAGTTACAGCTGTCTTTATGGACTTGGTGAAAATCGCCTTTATTTCGGCGAGACAGTGCGCTTTCTGAATTTGAACTGAAACACATTATGGGTTTTCATTTTGTGAATAACTTGAAAATCTTAGCTCAAACAGCTGCAAAACCTATTTCCCCAGCATGGAAATGTTGAATTTATAAGGCCAAGCCTGAAATATGTGTGTCCGAGTCTCCTATCAAAAGTTACAGCTGTCTTTATGGACTTGGTGAAAATCGCTTTATTTCGGCGAGACAGTGCGTTTTCGCCTGAAACACATTATGGGTTTTCATTTTGTGAATAACTTGAAAATCTTAGCTCAAACAGCTGCAAAACCTATTTCCCCAGCATGGAAATGTTGAATTTATAAGGCCAAGCCTGAAATATGTGTGTCCGTTACAGCTCTTTATCAAAAATCGTTACAGCTGTCTTTATGGACTTGGTGAAAATCGCTTAGCTCAAACAGCTGCAAAACATTTCCCCAGCATGGAAATGTTGAATTTATAAGGCCAAGCCTGAAATATGTGTGTCCGAGTCTCCTATCAAAAGTTACAGCTGTCTTTATGGACTTGAAAATCGCCTTATTTCGAAACAAACACATGGGTTTTCATTTTGTGAATAACTTGAAAATCTTAGCTCAAACAGCTGCAAAACCTATTTCCCCAGCATGGAAATGTTGAATTTATAAGGCCAAGCCTGAAATATGTGTGTCCGAGTCTCCTATCAAAAGTTACAGCTGTCTTTATGGACTTGGTGAAAATCGCTTTATTTCGCGAGACAGTGCGTTTCAGTTAAAGTTACAGCTGTCTTTATGGACTTGAAAATCGCCTTAGTTCTCGACCTGAAACACATTATTATGGGTTTTCATTTTGTGAATAACTTGAAAATCTTAGCTCAAACAGCTGCAAAACCTATTTCCCCAGCATGGAAATGTTGAATTTATAAGGCCAAGCCTGAAATATGTGTGTCCGAGTCTCCTATCAAAAGTTACAGCTGTCTTTATGGACTTGGTGAAAATCGCCTTTATTTCGGCGAGACAGTGCACATTATGGGTTTTCGCCTGAAACACATTATGGGTTTTCATTTTGTGAATAACTTGAAAATCTTAGCTCAAACAGCTGCAAAACCTATTTCCCAGCATGGAAATGTTGAATTTATAAGGCCAAGCCTGAAATATGTGTGTCCGAGTCTCCTATCAAAAGTTACAGCTGTCTTTATGGACTTGGTGAAAATCGCCTTATTTCAAAAGTTACAGCTGTCTTTATGGACTTAAAAATCGCATTTCGACAGTGCGTTTCTCGCCTGAAACACATTATGGGTTTTCATTTTGTGAATAACTTGAAAATCTTAGCTCAAACAGCTGCAAAACCTATTTCCCCAGCATGGAAATGTTGAATTTATAAGGCCAAGCCTGAAATATGTGTGTCCGAGTCTCCTATCAAAAGTTACAGCTGTCTTTATGGACTTGGTGAAAATCGCCTTATTTCGGCGAGAGAGCAGTGCTTTCGCCTGAAACACATTATGGGTTTTCATTTTGTGAATAACTTGAAAATCTTAGCTCAAACAGCTGCAAAACCTATTTCCCCAGCATGGAAATGTTGAATTTATAAGGCCAAGCCTGAAATATGTGTGTCCGAGTCTCCTATCAAAAGTTACAGCTGTCTTTATGGACTTGGTGAAAATCGCCTTTATTTCGGCGAGACAGTGCAGCCTTACATGCATTTGAATGCTCGCCTGAAACACATTATGGGTTTTCATTTTGTGAATAACTTGAAAATCTTAGCTCAAACAGCTGCAAAACCTATTTCCCCAGCATGGAAATGCTTGAATTTATAATGGTGTCCAAGCCTGAAATATGTGTGTCCACATTATGGGTTTTCATTTTGTGAATAACTTGAAAATCTTAGCTCAAACAGCTGCAAAACCTATTTCCCAGCATGGAAATGTTGAATTTATAAGGCCAAGCCTGAAATATGTGTGTCCGAGTCTCCTGGCATCAAAAGTTACAGCTGTCTTTATGGACTTGGTGATCAAAAGTTACAGCTGTCTTTATGGACTTGGTGAAAATCGCCTTATTTCCGAGTCTCGAGTTACAGTGCTCTTTATGCTTGAAACACATTTGAAGACAGTGCGCTTTCTCGCCTGAAACACATTATGGGTTTTCATTTTGTGAATAACTTGAAAATCTTAGCTCAAACAGCTGCAAAACTATTTCCCCAGCATGGAAATGTTGAATTTATAAGGCCAAGCCTGAAATATGTGTGTCCGAGTCTCCTATCAAAAGTTACAGCTGTCTTTATGGACTTGGTGAAAATCGCCTTTATTTCGGCGAGACAGTGCGTTTCGCCTGAAACACATTATGGGTTTTCATTTTGTGAATAACTTGAAAATCTTAGCTCAAACAGCTGCAAAACCTATTTCCCCAGCATGGAAATGTTGAATTTATAAGGCCAAGCCTGAAATATGTGTGTCCGAGTCTCCTATCAAAAGTTACAGCTGTCTTTATGGACTTGGTGAAAATCGCCTTATTTCGGCGAGACAGTGCGCTTTCGCCTGAAACACATTATGGGTTTTCATTTTTTGAATAACTTGAAAATCTTAGCTCAAACAGCTGCAAAACCTATTTCCCCAGCATGGAAATGTTGAATTTATAAGGCCAAGCCTGAAATATGTGTGTCCGAGTCTCCTATCAAAAGTTACAGCTGTCTTTATGGACTTGGTGAAAATCGCCTTATTTCGCGAGACAGTGCTTTCTTCGCCTTTGAATGAAAACACATTATGGGTTTTCATTTTGTGAATAACTTGAAAATCTTAGCTCAAACAGCTGCAAAACCTATTTCCCCAGCATGGAAATGTTGAATTTATAAGGCCAAGCCTGAAATATGTGTGTCCGAGTCTCCTATCAAAAGTTACAGCTGTCTTTATGGACTTGGTGAAAATCGCCTTTATTTCGGCGAGACAGTGCGTTCGCCTGAAACACATTATGGGTTTTCATTTTGTGAATAACTTGAAAATCTTAGCTCAAACAGCTGCAAAACCTATTTCCCCAGCATGGAAATGTTGAATTTATAAGGCCAAGCCTGAAATATGTGTGTCCGAGTCTCCTATCAAAAGTTACAGCTGTCTTTATGGACTTGGTGAAAATCGCTTTTATTTCGGCGAGACAGTGCGTTTCTCGCCTGAAACACATTATGGGTTTTCATTTTGTGAATAACTTGAAAATCTTAGCTCAAACAGCTGCAAAACCTATTTCCCATGGAAATGTTGAATTTATGGAAATGTTGAATTTATAAGGCCAAGCCTGAAATATGTGTCCCGAGTCTCCTATCAAAAGTTACAGCTGTCTTTATGGACTTGGTGAAAATCGCCTTATTTCGCCTGAGACATGCGAGTTCCTATCAAAAGCTATTGTCTTTATGGACTTGGTGAAAATCGCCTTTTTTCGGCGAGACAGTGCTTTCGCCTGAAACACATTATGGGTTTTCATTTTGTGAATAACTTGAAAATCTTAGCTCAAACAGCTGCAAAACCTATTTCCCCAGCATGGAAATGTTGAATTTATAAGGCCAAGCCCTGAAATATGTGTGTCCGAGTCTCCTATCAAAAGTTACAGCTGTCTTTATGGACTTGGTGAAAATCGCCTTATTTCGGCGAGACAGTGCGTTTCGCCTGAAACACATTATGGGTTTTCATTTTGTGAATAACTTGAAAATCTTAGCTCAAACAGCTGCAAAACCTATTTCCCCAGCATGGAAATGTTGAATTTATAAGGCCAAGCCTGAAATATGTGTGTCCGAGTCTCCTATCAAAAGTTACAGCTGTCTTTATGGACTTGGTGAAAATCGCCTTATTTCGGCGAGACAGTGCTTTCGCTTGGTGAAAATCGCATTTGAATGAGACAGTTCTTGAAACACATTATGGGTTTTCATTTTGTGAATAACTTGAAAATCTTAGCTCAAACAGCTGCAAAACCTATTTCCCCAGCATGGAAATGTTGAATTTATAAGGCCAAGCCTGAAATATGTGTGTCCGAGTCTCCTATCAAAAGTTACAGCTGTCTTTATGGACTTGGTGAAAATCGCCTTTATTCGGCGAGAGACAGTGCGTTTCTCGCCTGAAACACATTATGGGTTTTCATTTTGTGAATAACTTGAAAATCTTAGCTCAAACAGCTGCAAAACCTATTTCCCCAGCATGGAAATGTTGAATTTATAAGGCCAAGCCTGAAATATGTGTGTCCCTAGTCTCCTATCAAAAGTTACAGCTGTCTTTATGGACTTGGTGAAAATCGCCTTATTTCGGGAAATGAGACAGTGCGCTTTCGCCCGAGTCTCCTATCAAAAGTTACAGCTGTCTTTTGAATGGAAAATCGCCTTATTTCGAAAAACACATTATGGGTTTTCATTTTGTGAATAACTTGAAAATCTTAGCTCAAACAGCTGCAAAACCTATTTCCCCAGCATGGAAATGTTGAATTTATAAGGCCAAGCCTGAAATATGTGTGTCCGAGTCTCCTATCAAAAGTTACAGCTGTCTTTATGGACTTGGTGAAAATCGCCTTTATTTCGGCGAGACAGTGCGTTTCGCCTGAAACACATTATGGGTTTTCATTTTGTGAATAACTTGAAAATCTTAGCTCAAACAGCTGCAAAACCTATTTCCCCAGCATGGAAATGTTGAATTTATAAGGCCAAGCCTGAAATATGTGTGTCCGAGTCTCCTATCAAAAGTTACAGCTGTCTTTATGGACTTGGTGAAAATCGCTTATTTTTCGGCGAGACAGTGCTGTTTTTCGCCTGCCGATTTCAAAAGAATGGGACTTGTTCTCTGAAACACATTATGGGTTTTCATTTTGTGAATAACTTGAAAATCTTAGCTCAAACAGCTGCAAAACCTATTTCCCAGCATGGAAATGTTGAATTTATAAGGCCAAGCCTGAAATATGTGTGTCCGAGTCTCCTATCAAAAGTTACAGCTGTCTTTATGGACTTGGTGAAAATCGCCTTATTTCGGCGAGACAGTGCGCTTCGCCTGAAACACATTATGGGTTTTCATTTTGTGAATAACTTGAAAATCTTAGCTCAAACAGCTGCAAAACCTATTTCTTCCAGCATGGAAATGTTGAATTTATAAGGCCAAGCCTGAAATATGTGTGTCCGAGTCTCCTATCAAAAGTTACAGCTGTCTTTATGGACTTGGTGAAAATCGCCTTATTTCGCGAGAGAGTGCGCTTTCTACATTTGAATGGAGTTCTCCTGAAACACATTATGGGTTTTCATTTTGTGAATAACTTGAAAATCTTAGCTCAAACAGCTGCAAAACCTATTTCCCCAGCATGGAAATGTTGAATTTATAAGGCCAAGCCTGAAATATGTGTGTCCGAGTCTCCTATCAAAAGTTACAGCTGTCTTTATGGACTTGGTGAAAATCGCCTTTATTTCGGCGAGACAGTGCGTTTCGCCTGAAACACATTATGGGTTTTCATTTTGTGAATAACTTGAAAATCTTAGCTCAAACAGCTGCAAAACCTATTTCCCCAGCATGGAAATGTTGAATTTATAAGGCCAAGCCTGAAATATGTGTGTCCGAGTCTCCTATCAAAAAATTACAGCTGTCTTTATGGACTTGGTGAAAATCGCCTTTATTTCGGCGAGACAGTGCGCTTTCTCGCCTGAAACACATTATGGGTTTTCATTTTGTGAATAACTTGAAAATCTTAGCTCAAACAGCTGCAAAACCTATTTCCCCAGCATGGAAATGTTGAATTTATAAGGCCAAGCCTGAAATATGTGTGTCCGAGTCTCCTATCAAAAGTTACAGCTGTCTTTATGGACTTGGTGAAAATCGCCTTTATTTCGGCGAGACAGTGCGTTCGCCTGAAACACATGCATTTGTGAATAACTTGAAAATCTCGCCTGAAACACATTATGGGTTTTCATTTTGTGAATAACTTGAAAATCTTAGCTCAAACAGCTGCAAAACCTATTTCCCAGCATGGAAATGTTGAATTTATAAGGCCAAGCCTGAAATATGTGTGTCCGAGTCTCCTATCAAAAGTTACAGCTGTCTTTATGGACTTGGTGAAAATCGCTTTATTTCGCGAGATAGTGTGCGTGCTATTCATGCATTTGAATGGAGTTCTCCTGAAACACATTATGGGTTTTCATTTTGTGAATAACTTGAAAATCTTAGCTCAAACAGCTGCAAAACCTATTTCCCCAGCATGGAAATGTTGAATTTATAAGGCCAAGCCTGAAATATGTGTCCGAGTCTCCTATCAAAAGTTACAGCTGTCTTTATGGACTTGGTGAAAATCGCCTTTATTTCGGCGAGACAGTGCGCTTCGCCTGAAACACATTATGGGTTTTCATTTTGTGAATAACTTGAAAATCTTAGCTCAAACAGCTGCAAAACCTATTTCCCCAGCATGGAAATGTTGAATTTATAAGGCCAAGCCTGAAATATGTGTGTCCGAGTCTCCTATCAAAAGTTACAGCTGTCTTTATGGACTTGGTGAAAATCGCCTTTATTTCGGCGAGAGACAGTGCGCTTTCGCCTGAAACACATTATGGGTTTTCATTTTGTGAATAACTTGAAAATCTTAGCTCAAACAGCTGCAAAACCTATTTCCCCAGCATGGAAATGTTGAATTTATAAGGCCAAGCCTGAAATATGTGTGTCCGAGTCTCCTATCAAAAGTTACAGCTGTCTTTATGGACTTGGTGAAAATCGCCTTATTTCGGCGAGACAGTGCGCTTCTCGCTGAAACACATTATTATGGGTTTTCATTTTGTGAATAACTTGAAAATCTTAGCTCAAACAGCTGCAAAACCTATTTCCCCAGCATGGAAATGTTGAATTTATAAGGCCAAGCCTGAAATATGTGTGTCCGAGTCTCCTATCAAAAGTTACAGCTGTCTTTATGGACTTGGTGAAAATCGCCTTATTTCGGCGAGACAGTGCGTTTCTCGCCTGAAACACATTATGGGTTTTCATTTTGTGAATAACTTGAAAATCTTAGCTCAAACAGCTGCAAAACCTATTTCCCCAGCATGGAAATGTTGAATTTATAAGGCCAAGCCTGAAATATGTGTGTCCGAGTCTCCTATCAAAAGTTACAGCTGTCTTTATGGACTTGGTGAAAATCGCCTTTATTTCGCCAAGCGAGACAGTGCGAGTCTCATCAAAAGTTACAGCTGCTTTGCGCCTGAAACACATTATGGGTTTTCATTTTGTGAATAACTTGAAAATCTTAGCTCAAACAGCTGCAAAACCTATTTCCCAGCATGGAAATGTTGAATTTATAAGGCCAAGCCTGAAATATGTGTGTCCGAGTCTCCTATCAAAAGTTACAGCTGTCTTTATGGACTTGGTGAAAATCGCTTTATTTCGGCGAGACAGTGCGTTTTCTCGCCTGAAACACATTATGGGTTTTCATTTTGTGAATAACTTGAAAATCTTAGCTCAAACAGCTGCAAAACCTATTTCCCCAGCATGGAAATGTTGAATTTATAAGGCCAAGCCTGAAATATGTGTGTCCGAGTCTCCTATCAAAAGTTACAGCTGTCTTTATGGACTTGGTGAAAATCGCTTTTATTTCGGCGAGACAGCGTGCTTTTCTCGCTATTACATGCATTTGAATGGAGTTCTCGCCTGAAACACATTATGGGTTTTCATTTTGTGAATAACTTGAAAATCTTAGCTCAAACAGCTGCAAAAACCTATTTCCCCAGCATGGAAATGTTGAATTTATAAGGCCAAGCCTGAAATATGTGTGTCCCGAGTCTCCTATCAAAAGTTACAGCTGTCTTTATGGACTTGGTGAAAATCGCCTTTATTTCGGCGAGACAGTGCGTTTCTCCTGAAACACATTATTATGGGTTTTCATTTTGTGAATAACTTGAAAATCTTAGCTCAAACAGCTGCAAAACTATTTCCCCAGCATGGAAATGTTGAATTTATAAGGCCAAGCCTGAAATATGTGTGTCCGAGTCTCCTATCAAAAGTTACAGCTGTCTTTATGGACTTGGTGAAAATCGCTTTATTTCTTTATTTCGCCTGAAACACATTATGGGTTTTCATTTTGAATAACTTGAAAATCTTAGCTCAAACAGCTGCAAAACCTATTTCCCAGCATGGACAGCATTTGAAATGTGTCCCGAGTTCTCAAAAGCCTGAAACACATTATGGGTTTTCATTTTGTGAATAACTTGAAAATCTTAGCTCAAACAGCTGCAAAACCTATTTCCCCAGCATGGAAATGTTGAATTTATAAGGCCAAGCCTGAAATATGTGTGTCCGAGTCTCCTATCAAAAGTTACAGCTGTCTTTATGGACTTGGTGAAAATCGCCTTATTTCGGCGAGACAGTGCGTTTCTCGCCTGAAACACATTATGGGTTTTCATTTTGTGAATAACTTGAAAATCTTAGCTCAAACAGCTGCAAAACCTATTTCCCCAGCATGGAAATGTTGAATTTATAAGGCCAAGCCTGAAATATGTGTGTCCGAGTCTCCTATCAAAAGTTACAGCTGTCTTTATGGACTTGGTGAAAATCGCCTTTATTTCGCGAGACAGTGCGCCGCTATTATTTCGATTTGAGTGCGAGTGCGCCGCCTGAAACACATTATGGGTTTTCATTTTGTGAATAACTTGAAAATCTTAGCTCAAACAGCTGCAAAACCTATTTCCCCAGCATGGAAATGTTGAATTTATAAGGCCAAGCCTGAAATATGTGTGTCCGAGTCTCCTATCAAAAGTTACAGCTGTCTTTATGGACTTGGTGAAAATCGCCTTATTTCGCGAGACAGTGCGCTCGCCTGAAACACATTATGGGTTTTCATTTTGTGAATAACTTGAAAATCTTAGCTCAAACAGCTGCAAAACCTATTTCCCCAGCATGGAAATGTTGAATTTATAAGGCCAAGCCTGAAATATGTGTGTCCGAGTCTCCTATCAAAAGTTACAGCTGTCTTTATGGACTTGGTGAAAATCGCCTTTATTTCGGCGAGACAGTGCGTTTCGCCTGAAACACATTATGGGTTTTCATTTTGTGAATAACTTGAAAATCTTAGCTCAAACAGCTGCAAAACCTATTTCCCCAGCATGGAAATGTTGAATTTATAAGGCCAAGCCTGAAATATGTGTGTCCGAGTCTCCTATCAAAAGTTACAGCTGTCTTTATGGACTTGGTGAAAATCGCCTTTATTTCGGCGAGACAGTGCGTTTCTCGCTATTGGACTGCAAAATCGCCTTTGAAACAAACACATTATGGGTTTTCATTTTGTGAATAACTTGAAAATCTTAGCTCAAACAGCTGCAAAACCTATTTCCCCAGCATGGAAATGTTGAATTTATAAGGCCAAGCCTGAAATATGTGTGTCCGAGTCTCCTATCAAAAGTTACAGCTGTCTTTATGGACTTGGTGAAAATCGCCTTTATTTCGGCGAGACAGTGCGCTTTCGCCTGAAACACATTATGGGTTTTCATTTTGTGAATAACTTGAAAATCTTAGCTCAAACAGCTGCAAAACCTATTTCCCCAGCATGGAAATGCTGAATTTATAAGGCCAAGCCTGAAATATGTGTGTCCGAGTCTCCTATCAAAAGTTACAGCTGTCTTTATGGACTTGGTGAAAATCGCCTTTATTTCGGAAACACATTATGCGAGACAGTGCGTTATGTGTGTCCGAGCTCAAAAGTTATTACATGCTTGAATGGAGTTCTCGCCTGAAACACATTATGGGTTTTCATTTTGTGAATAACTTGAAAATCTTAGCTCAAACAGCTGCAAAACCTATTTCCCCAGCATGGAAATGTTGAATTTATAAGGCCAAGCCTGAAATATGTGTGTCCGAGTCTCCTATCAAAAGTTACAGCTGTCTTTATGGACTTGGTGAAAATCGCCTTTATTTCGGCGAGACAGTGCGTTTCTCGCCTGAAACACATTATGGGTTTTCATTTTGTGAATAACTTGAAAATCTTAGCTCAAACAGCTGCAAAACCTATTTCCCCAGCATGGAAATGTTGAATTTATAAGGCCAAGCCTGAAATATGTGTGTCCGATCAAAAGTTACAGCTGTCTTTATGGACTTGGTGAAAGCCTTACAGCTGTCTTTATGGACTTGGTGAAAATCGCCTTATTTCGCGCATGAGACAGTGCGCCTGAAATATGTGTGTCCGAGTCTCCTATCAAAAGTTACAGCTGTCTTTATGGACTTGAAAATCGCCTTATTTCGAGTGCTTCGCCTGAAACACATTATGGGTTTTCATTTTGTGAATAACGAAAATCTTAGCTCAAACAGCTGCAAAACCTATTTCCCCAGCATGGAAATGTTGAATTTATAAGGCCAAGCCTGAAATATGTGTGTCCGAGTCTCCTATCAAAAGTTACAGCTGTCTTTATGGACTTGGTGAAAATCGCCTTATTTCGGCGAGACAGTGCGTTTCGCCTGAAACACATTATGGGTTTTCATTTTGTGAATAACTTGAAAATCTTAGCTCAAACAGCTGCAAAACCTATTTCCCCAGCATGGAAATGTTGAATTTATAAGGCCAAGCCTGAAATATGTGTCCGAGTCTCCTATCAAAAGTTACAAACAGCTGCAAAACCTATTTCCCCAGCATGGAAATGCTGAATTCTATAAGGCCAAGCCTGAAATATGTGTGTCCGAGTCTCCTATCAAAAGTTACAGCTGTCTTTATGGACTTGGTGAAAATCGCTTTATTTCAAGCGAGACAGTGCGTTTTCGCCTGAAACACATTATGGGTTTTCATTTTGTGAATAACTTGAAAATCTTAGCTCAAACAGCTGCAAAACCTATTTCCCCAGCATGGAAATGCTGAATTCTATAAGGCCAAGCCTGAAATATGTGTGTCCGAGTCTCCTATCAAAAGTTACAGCTGTCTTTATGGACTTGGTGAAAATCGCCTTATTTCAGCGAGACAGTGCGTTTCTCGCCTGAAACACATTATGGGTTTTCATTTTGTGAATAACTTGAAAATCTTAGCTCAAACAGCTGCAAAACCTATTTCCCCAGCATGGAAATGCTGAATTCTATAAGGCCAAGCCTGAAATATGTGTGTCCGAGTCTCCTATCAAAAGTTACAGCTGTCTTTATGGACTTGGTGAAAATCGCCTTATTTCGGCGAGACAGTGCGTTTCTGGCCTGAAACACATTATGGGTTTTCATTTTGTGAATAACTTGAAAATCTTAGCTCAAACAGCTGCAAAACCTATTTCCCCAGCATGGAAATGCTGAATTCTATAAGGCCAAGCCTGAAATATGTGTGTCCGAGTCTCCTATCAAAAGTTACAGCTGCAAAAATCCTGTCTGTCTCTGTGCTGCCTGTGTAAAAGCCTGCACTTAGTGCACCAGTTTTGGCGGGAAAAAGCACACAGCCTCTCTGATTGGTGGATTCAAATTGAGAAGCTCACAGCTGTTTGACTGACCTAGAAACATGCTGTTAACAGCCCCTGTTCACTTGCTGATGCTGCTGCTGTGTGTGTGTGTGTGTGTGTGTGTGTGTGTGTGTGTGTGTGTGTGTGTGTGTGTGTGTGTGTGTGTGTGTGTGTGTGTGTGAGAGAGAGAGAGAGAGAGAGAGAGAGAAAGAAAGACACACACACAAAGACCCTTTTTAGGGCAGCATCTTATTGTTGGATAAAAATATAATATATTCAGACTGGTTGACTGGCATAGACCCTGTGTGTGTGTCTCTCTTTGTACATTTGTGTATCCATATTTGATTTTATGTATATTTGTTGATTTGTGTATCCATATTTGATTTTGTGTGTATCTGTTTGCTGTTCTTATTTGTTTTTTTCTAAATGTATTTTTATTTTATTTTTTCACAGGTGAACAAAAATTAGTTTTGAGCAAACTTAACCATGTTCCTTTTTATTCAGCTTGTCATTTTACCTTTCCAATATTTTCACTTAAGTTATTACTATTCTGCTCAATCATAGTATCTGTTCTAAATCATTGTTATTAAGCTATATTGTAGGATTTCTGCTAAATCATAGTATTTCTACTATATTATATTTTTCTTTCTAAATATAGCATTTCTGCTATAGAGTAGTATTTCTGCTATGTTATACTATTTGTGCTAAACTGGAGTATTTTTGCTAAAACAATATTTATTTAAAATTACAATATTCATAGTATATTACAGTGTCTCTGGTAAATCACAGCATTTCTGCTATGTTGAACTGTTTTTCTAAATCATACTATTTCTGTAATGTTTAAGAATGTTTGGCTAAATATATTCTTTCTGTTATCTTATACTATTTCTCCTAAATTCTTGTATTTTTGAGAAGTTATCATGTTTCTGGTAAGTTACAATGTTTCTGCTAAGTTCTGCTATGCTATTGTATTTCTGCCAAGTATTATGTTTCCTCTAAGATATTGCAGTTCTGCTAAGTTACATTTTAGCAAATTTCCTTTGCTTCTGCAAAGTTTTTACAATTTCTGCAACTTTTCAGCTTTTTCAGCTATTTTTAGCAGACAGCTTCAGCATTACAGCATCCACACTGCATTTTCGCAGGAAATGCAAATTTTTCTAGTTTGAGTAGTGGTCGTTTAAAAGTTTATCCAAATACAATATCTGTTGTATTTTTGTTTTCAGTGAATTTAATCTGCTGCTAAGTTGCTTTCACACGTGGAACTGCAGCTACACTAGAACACAAAAAAGTATTTTTTCAATCAATTATTTGATCTTGTTTCCATGTGCCCTTATTATGCTGTGGGTGTTTAATAAATGAATTCAATTTAAAATACCGCTGTTTGCAGTAGTATGATTTTCTGCAGCATTAATCTTTTGTCTTATTTGGAACAGTGCTGCATTTTCCAGTTTCATTTTTATGTTCTTTATAATTTTTGTCAGTATTTTTAACACATTTTAACACTATTTATAAAGCTCAAAAATGAATTACTAATACTATTAATAAATACTTAAATCAAAAATGGATTTCACAGACAAAGAATTAAACTCTTAATTAAAAACTTAATTTCAAAAACTATTTTTGAATTCCAAATGAAAAACTGATTTTCAAGATCTTTTTTTTTTATTATTCTTTTTCTTAACAAAAAAAAAAAAAAACTTTTTCGACTGAATTCAGTTGGATACAATAGTTTAGTGAGACAAACATTTCATCATATTAGATCATATTCATAAGTTAGAAGTCACTTGGATTAGTGATGAAACAATTTCCAATGGAAATCCAGAGGAACTAAAATTTTGGCAATATCCTTGCCTGTAATAATGCATCAAGAGATTTTATTTTATTTTTTTCAATATAGAGATTTTTTTTCAGTTAGCGTTTCTTCTTGGTTTATTTTCAGCCTTAGCAGCACTTCTCAGAATACAACCACTGAATTCAGGTTAGACTGGAATTAATGAGATGAAAAGAAATACCGTGTAAGCTGGATGATTGTGTTCTGCTAAAGTTTTTTAAGTATTCTTCTTAAATATAAGCCATAAAACAAGTAAAAGTACAAATGTAGTTACAGACTTCCTCAGTAAGTTTAGACTCTTTCGGAGGGCTTTGAATTGTCCGTTAAAGGAGAAAGAGATTAAGACTTAAAGTAGAGGATGCAGAGTCCATGTATGCAGAGTCCATCATCCCTGAGGCAGTCTCTTCTGCATGAAGTCCAGGTGCTGGTTTTCCTGTGTGGGTGTCTGATGCCACAAAGCTGAGTCAGAGCTGTAACATCCTCTATGAACTTGGTGTGGAAAAAACAGATGTGGGTGTGTCCTCATCTCCTAGAGGAGTCCAACAAACCTCTGTGAAAAATATTTCCACATCATTCACTATAAATACTGCAACATTCAGGGCCTTTGTAAGCACAGTGCATACAGAGAAAAGTACTAAACTGAATCAAATTTAGCTTTTGTTTTCAAATTGCATGAATAGAAACAACCATCATGTAAAAAATAACTACACATGGTCCCACAGTTTAAATGACCAAACTCCTCACCTCCAAAGAGGTCAGCCAACCTTTGGAGAAAGCTCATTTCCACCGTTTGTATCCGCAAACTCATTTTTTTGGTCACTACCCAAACCTCATGACCATAGCTGAGGGTGGGGATGTAGACTGACTGTATATCGACGGTAAATCGAGAGCTTCACTTTTACGCTTAGCTCTCTCTTCCCAGTGACGGACTTTCGATCTGACGACCTTCCGCTCCCCTCACGCCGCAGTAATGAACAAGACCCAGAGATACTTAAACTCCTCCACTTGGGGCAGTAACTCATCCCTAACCTGGAGTGGGCACTCCACCTTTTTCCGACTGAGGTAAACTAATTCATACACCCATCACCGATAAGTTACTGCAGTGCAAGCTCGGTTTATGTATTTGGTTCAACATCGTATTCATTTTCAAACAAGAATGAAGCTTTTCTGAACAAGATCATTATAAGAAACAGTAGTTCCTCAAGATACAAATGATTGAAAGGGGAAGTCGATGATAATGATGTTGTCAAGCTAGCCACCATGTGCAAGTAATTTTCTTCACAGTTTTGGACAATAAGAAGGAGAATCACACCTCTGGTAATTGGTAATGGTAAACCTACTAGTATTTATATTAGAGATGGACCGATCCGATATTACATATCGGTATCGGTCTGATACTGACCTAAATTACTGGATCGGATATCGGCGAGAAATAAAAAATGTAATCCGATCCATTAAATATAAAAAAAAAACACCTCACAAAACTTGCGACACGGCGTAACTCGGCTCATAACCGTAGCATGTCGGAGCAGTATGCATCACGTGATAGAGCGGCTGTGTGTATTTGTAGCCTCGCCACCAAACCAGCATTTCATCTCCGAGGAAGTTATCCCAGAGAGAAGTAAAGCAAGTGTGTAAGTTCATCTCTGAATGTTTGTAAAGCCTTCCCATGTTAAGCTTAACAACCGATATATGGAGCGACTGCCTCTTCTCTCTCCCTCCCCGCTGCTACTTCAATCCTGAAACTGCTTAATGATCAGCTGATCGGCTTTTCTGTTGCCAGTCCGTCTCTCTTCTTTGTTTTTGGCCCACTTTGCACCAGAAAGAGGAAACCAGCGGCTGAACAACAGCAGCACGTTTAAGCTTGATAAGCTGTTGTTGTTAGAATTTATTTAATGTTACTTTCTACACCAGGATCCTTTTCTAAGTAGCTGACGGCTGGTAACTGTGCAGGGGCGGATCTAGCAAAGTTTAGCCAGGGGGGCCGATAGGGCATGAACAGGGAAAAGGGGGCACAAAGACATACTTTTCTTTCTTATTCTCATTTAAAATGTCTAGCTTTTAATAAATAATTATCTGAATCTTACACCCAAAGTTTTAATCTGATGTAAAATGTATAGAAGTCCATTACTGTATATAGTAACTGTTAAGTCTAATATACCCTAGTAAGCTATAGTACTTTTTCCTTTGGGAAAGTACCATCTGTGAATTCTGCAATTCTGTTGAAGAAAGATGTTGAATCTATTTAATTATTCTTGAAAAACAATTTATTTCTGTGCATTTTTTTTCACCCTGCATCAAATTAAAGTTGATTACATCGATTAAGCGTCATGAGGTGGAGGGTGGGGGGTGGTTCCCTATTGTTTTTTTGCTGGGAGTTTGCAACCCTATTAGTTAGGTTGCTTAATATTTCTGCTAAGTACTCTTTAAAATACCAGAATAGGGAGGATGGAGTAGGTTTAAGTTTATTAGATTGATCAGTGTTGCTGAACTATGAAATATTTTGGGTGTAGTGTATTTTTTACATACAGGTATAACAGAATAGCTTTAGTGTTATTGTTTATTTAAACTTGAGTATGAACTTATACAAAATGTAGCAAGATATTAAAAAAACAGTTTTATTGATTAAAAAACACACTATATCGGATTCATATCGGTATCGGCAGATATCCAAATTTATGATATCGGTATCGGACATAAAAAAAGTGGTATCATGCCATCTCTAATTTATATATCACCTTCTCAATTTGAGCACTCAAAGCACTTCATACTGTAAGTCACATTCACCCAGTCACACGTACAACTATCACACACACTTACAACTCAGGGTTCAGCATCTTGCCCAAGGATACTTCAACACTGAGTTACTTGACAGCCTGCTCTACCACCTGAGCCACAGCCACCCTATTGCCATGAGTCCACTGCCAAATTCTAATTTGTACCACTGTGAAAACATCTGAAAACTCAGGCCATCACTCATCAAGAGCTGATGAATTGCTTTGTCAGTTAGCTTGTACAACTGTCACCAGATTTATGCAGTGTAGCTAAGTTCCAGGTACAAGGTTGACTGTACCTGCTAACATTTTCACTAGCTGTGCTAGTTGGCTAGCTTGCGAAATTACTTCAACAGCTGATGCTAGCATGACATAACTGATGTAAAATGTCAAAAAAAAATATTGATTTTAGTCATCATGCAATTATTCAGTGGACGTATAACTACTTTCTGGGACAGCCTGCCCAAGACATCTGGGCTCCACTTTCACTGAATTCAGTTCAAGTACTTTGTGTTAGAGACTACACTGCATTGAAACTCAGAAATCGAACCGAAGAATGCAGTTTGTCTGAGTGTATGCATGAGCATTATTCAACAACAGCTGATATATCACTGGGGACATTGGTCATTGCTGATAATAAAATATAAAGAGCCATAAAACATTCATTAAGATGCTGACTTGTGTAAGAACATTTTAAGTCTGAATATTTAGCAGCATGTGTGCACTACACAGCCTGTATCATACCATCAATATTATATTCCTGAATTGACACATTAATCACCTGGTCTCAAATGTTTTTGCACACAGTTTTAGGAATATTGTCTCATAATCAACATTTAGGAATTACAGTCATTTTTACATCATCATTATAGCTTCAAACACAGTAAAATACGGTGGACTTAAATGTATCACATGACAGCGTCCTTTAGCGTTTCATGGCATCAAGTCAGACTTTTTTACTTCTCTTTTTCTTCTCCAGAGATCAGCACTCTGCAAAAGATCATCTCCTTGCTGGTGGAGATCAAAGAAGAGCAACAGAAGCAGTGGGTGGTGCTGAGGGACATCCAAGCCCGACTGCAGGGTCAGACTGCTGACGACGAAGAGGAGGTGGAGGCACTGGACATGGAGCTCCCTCTGAGGACCCTGAAGGAGCTGGATGAGATGGAGACCCAGCTGGAGGACCCAGCAGTCCAGAAGAGAATGGTAATTAAAAGGTGCTGTTCATGTGCTTGACTTGCCTAATATGTGAATATCTGAGATTTCTGATGATGACACCAGGTTGGTGTTGGCTCTGAGCTGAACTGGGTGGGCCAAGAGGAGCTTCAGGAACACTCGCCTCCAGGGGGTGCTCTTCCGTAAGTCACCTTAAAGATGTAGAACAGAAGTTTAGCCCAGCATGGGTGGTAAATAAAGACTAAGCTTTTCTAACTCTCAGGTGCTCTGAAGCGAACTCCAGTAGGTAAGGAGGCTACCCACCACCAATATGCTGATGTGGTGAAACGATGGCTATGCTTTGTGCCGTTCAGAAAGGGAGGGAGTGGCCGCCGCCGCTGGAAGCCTTCCGCGGACATTTCACATTCTGAGGAAACAGACATTTTCAACCAAAGTTCAACACTCTGATGTTTGTCTAACCAAAATACTTGAACACAACAGTTTTAATCCAGGATGAGATGTTCACAAAAAGCACTGTGCATGTAAAGATTCATCACTGTATATTTCTTTCATTATTGCTCTTCTTCCAGAGGACAAATATATCCAATTAAAGAAGCATTTCAGAGAACTGTATTGGTTGGATCTTAGGGAATTTCACTGAAAAAACAATGCATTAAATAGAGCTAAAAGCTTTCTTTTTAAGATTCTTTTTATGATATTTTTCTCACGTAATGCTTCTCAGAACCCGTCACTCTATGGTTGTTCAGTATGTATAACCCTTGAAAGACCCTACAGACAATTTGAGCCATTCAGTTTTTTATTTTCATGCTATTTTGGTTGTGCTAAATGAATATAGCATAATATAAATATATATTATATATAGCTGCACCTTAGCCATGATAACAAGACTTTACATACAGCAGGATCTGAAAATGGTCATGCACTGAGTGTGAAAATGGCTCTTCATCCTTCTCTGAAGACATCAGCTGATGTCCTCTTGGTTTATTAAGTCATGGTTACTTCCAGTTCCTGCCTCACCAAAAGGACATGAAATTAAAATATTGCAGGTTTAACATCTTCCCTGATCACCTTGAGTTTTACTGGGGAACACAGAGTTTGTATAAATGACAGGCGGAGCTACCGTTGCCGAGGTACAGTGAAAAGTTTGTTAACCTGGAGATTTAAACTCTGATTTCACTTTGAGAAAAAAATCTAATTTAAACTGTGGATAATCTGTAGACCTCTTCTCCAAAAGCTGTGCCTCTGTGAGGCAGCTTTTAGGTTGTCAGCCAACAACTGATTATTGATCAATCACCTGTAAAATTCAGGTGATTGGTAAAGGTAAAGGTTCGTGAATTTCAGAATCTTTAAATGTTTTATCCCCCCCTTTTGTTCCAACAACACCAGTACTTGAGCTCCAGCTGAACTCCTCATGTTATCCCTGCATGATCTTGAC
Source organism: Oreochromis aureus (assembly GCF_013358895.1). NCBI lineage: Eukaryota > Metazoa > Chordata > Actinopteri > Cichliformes > Cichlidae > Oreochromis > Oreochromis aureus. The sequence continues at coordinate 4,444,171 of NC_052954.1, read as the reverse complement.
AATTATATATCAATCTATTTCCTTTTGATTGCTGTAAATTTTTGTTTCTTGTTTAGTTGCCAATTTGTGGTCACTGAACTACACTTGGTTGGCTCCGTCTCTGCTGGTAGTTGAGAGATATTCTAACAATTCATAATCTCTGCACAGGTAATCTAATCTGTCTGTGCATTTAGTTTATTGTTTCCAGTGTTTTAGACACTTATCTTTTCATTGTGTTGTAATTTGTTTTACTGATTGGTGTTTGGAAAGCAGTGTTGTTGACAGACCAGCCACAGTGTTTGACAGGAGGCTCGACAGTTATTTGTTGGTGATTTTCCGTGCATGTGTAAAATGTTTCTGTACAGTTCTGCATGTAGAAATTCTGTCTGAGTAGACCCCAAACTTCACAACCTTCCAGAGCAATGGTCAGGATGACACCATCCAATATTTCAACCAGGAAAAAGTCATACCCCAGTCATACCACCTTTGTCTTGGTATGACAGGCCTTTTCCCCAGAAGACGTTTTAACATTTGTGATGGTAAGGAAGGCTCAGGTCTAAATAATGCAATGAATGCATGCTGCTCTGGTTTCAAAGTTTCCTCAAGTTACTATCACTGATTTACTGTAACACGGTCGTGGCTCATGACAACTGGCATATCTTTGTCAAAACAACTTATTTAATCTTCAGCAAATGCAGAACCGTGTCTCTTTGGCGATCTGCTCCATAATTCTCTGATAATGATACTTCAGAGCTGAGAGTGACACATGCACAATATTCCCGATAGTCATCTCTGTCATCTCATGGGAAAGTACAGTAAATGGGAATTTTGTTTAGCTCTGCAGCTTCTAAACGGCACTGGTGGTTTGCCACCTTTGGTTCCTCTTTCAACATACAAAAAAACAACAAACAAACAGAATATTAAACAGTTTTAAATGATCTGTGCTGATCTATGGGAAAACATACATTTACAGTGTTTTACAACTATAAGGAGGTAAAAGGAAAGATGATACAACTACAAACAGATCAGGACCGAAAAGAGGTGACTGGAGAAGAAACGCTCAGTGCATCGTGGTCCCCCAGAAGTCTGAGTGTGTCACAGCATAAGTAAGTAAGGGTTCATAGTCACCTGATTCAACAAAATTAGCAAATTCAAAAATGAACATTTTAAGGCTAATTATGAGAGTATACAGGGTGTATGACTTGTGAAGCTAAACTGACAGATGGGTTCAGAGAAGAGGGGCCTGAAGGCTCTATCTCCCATTCTGCTTTTAAAAACTCTAGGAACCACAAGTAAGCCTGCAGTCTGAGAGTGCTCTGTAGGAATAATATAAAACTGCGAGGTCTGATTCAGGACGTTATATGTAAGCAGAAGGATTTTAAATAAAATTCTACATTCAACAAGAAAATGATGAGAAGCTAAAATGGGAGGAAAACTGTCTCTTTTCTAGTCTCTTAGAAGTATCACTGTGGTGTTTTGCACACAGTGAGAGCTCTATTTTGGAACGGATTTTCAGGAAGGTTTTGGAAGATGGTAATAAATAGTAATCAGAATAGTCCAGACCTGAAAAGAAAACAAAGTGCATGGACTAGCTTTTCAGCATGAGTCTGAGACAGGATGTTTCTAATTTTAGTAATATTGTGCAGAATAAAAATTCTACATATTTGTTTAATGTGTGAGTTAAAGGACATATCATGATTAAATATGACAAAAGAAATGTGAGCCAGTGTGAGTGTCTCATTTCAAATTTATTTCTCATATTTTTAGAGCCTAGCACAATAAACTCAGTGCTGTCTATATGTTAAGCCTCTCTGAAATGAATGTAATGAATTCAACCATAAAAAGGCACCTAACTGAAAGAATGAATCAGTCTTGTGTCTACACATAACAGAAAAAATAGCAACAAATCATTTTAAATTGCATTTTAAATTTGCAGTCTTGCAGCCCATTGATCATTTCTTCGCATTTCTTTAGTTGATTTTATGAAAAAAATCAACCAATTCGGCAGGCACCAACAAGGTCATTCCCAAAGAACTATTGATTGAAAGCTTGGCATATTTTGGTGTGGTGTACAGTTTGTCCTTAAGAAATTGAGGAAACACGACAAGTACAACGCGAAAGAAGAAGTGGAAAGTCTAAAAACTATCTACAGCTGTTATGTGTAGGCTGTGTGCAGACAGGAAAAGGACCCAAAGTGCAGACTACGGAGACAGACGTGAACTCAAAACAGCTTTAATGCTGAACTCAAAAGTGTAACAAAACTAAGAATACAAAATACACTTACATAGACAGAACACACAGCAAGATAAGGGTAGATCGCGACAAGGACTGATGAAAACACAGGGCTTAAATACATAGAGGGAGCAATCAGAGAATGGACAACAGGAGGGAAACACAGCTGGGGCAAATCAGAACTGACGAGACCAGGAAGCGTAAACTGAACACACTGAGATAAGACAGACCTTCAAAGTAAAACAGGAAACATAACACAGACTGAACAAAAGACACAGACTCACATGCAGGCACTACAGAGGGAACAGAGACGTGGGACCAGGGCAGACACAGACACTGACTGGACACGGGGATATAGCGGACAGGGGAGACAGCAACTAAGGATTACACAGAGACAAACCATAAGACATGACTCTAACAAAATCCCAAAGACTAGAAATTATAAATAATATAATAAACCCAAAAACCCTGGGTCAACGACCCAGGCATCCTAACAACAGCAGATAAACAGTATGTGAAAATCATGTCCTTGAGAATGGACGGTTGTCAAGAAGCCACTCTGAAGGGATGCAAACACAAAAGTATATACCAAATTCTAGAGTATTTTTAAAAAATTGACTTAACTCGTCGACAGCGTGTACAGAAGAAGTCGGGAGAACGGTACAACAGTCATCATTAAAACGGGGTTTTTAACATATGTCCATATTATGACCCTAGATTAAAATGTTCTTAAGTTTGTGTTTTAAGATGACACTTTTATCGACTCCAGCGGAATTAAAGCCACAAACTTCGGACCAATACGGTTTTCCCAAATGGAACACGTGACAAGAAAGTTAATTTTGCGTTTGTTTTTGTTGCTTTTGTGTGTTGTCGGGGAGGAGGCAGCATCATTGTCAGGGTAGGAAGTACTGAAACCATGCCTTTAAAATAAAAGTACAGGCATTGTCGCATACAGTTTAGACACTATCCTACCCCGTCGTACCTCCGGTTCCCATTGAAACTTGGAAAAATAAGTGTTGTGTAATGTGAAACAAACACAAGAGAAGTTTTCTGTCCTCCAATTGTTCTTGTTCTGTACTAGATATTTCCATTTTTATATGAAACTTTATTGTTTTGTTATTTCAATATAGGGTTAAAGCTTATCATCACTTATTTTTGTTTTTGAAATTCTCTACTGTTACTGTGATTGTAACTGCTCACGAAAGTGTAAAGAAAAACATAGTTTATTTGCAAACATTAGTTATTTAATCTGTCCAAACTCCAAAGTGTTTGAGTAACACGACAGTTGTTATTAGTGGTTATTAGTGGTTCAGTGGAACCTTCGTTTTCTTTAATATATATTTTTTTTATATAGCATGTAAAGAAAGGCTTTTGGAAACAGCACAGATCATTGAACTTAATTTCGCTATTTGGATCTCTTGACATGAGCGTTAGGTATTTTATTTTGAAAACAAAAGCGGAACTCGTTTCTTCTTGCGGATCGTTTTCACACTCAGACGGAAAGTCTTCTCCTCAGAGGAGCTTGGACCATGGGGGAAGCTACAGCTGGATGGAATCTTTTTCTTCAGCCGACACAGTGAGAAAAAGTAACACTCACAACGTATAACAACCGAAAGTAACGCCGACATGGAGCAATAATGCTCTCACACATTCAACAAGTAAACGAAGCAGTGGAATTTTCTTCTGCCAAAGTGGAATAACCCACACTCCGCAAGAGGTAAGTAAGGTTAAAGTTCAGCTGGCTGTTCTTTGTGTGGCTGCTGTGCACGAGTCAAAGGGTTTTTTTGTTTGTTTTTTGTTGATTATGTTCCGCTTCGAAAATCAGATGTAATTCTTTCTGCCAAGAAAAGCCTGCAAAGTCACTGTTTCTCTAACAAAGCAGCGTTCTGTGTGATGAATCCTGCGGGACGTGTTGTACAGCTTAACCACCACCTGTCGCACGGCGTTTGCCTGTACCCAGTCCACAGAAAGCCTCCGTACTTATTTCACGCATATTTAGAAAATACACGGTGTTCAGTGAAAACACATGGAGCAAACTATGCCATTTAAATAAGTCTAAAGGAGCCGGTCTTCAATCTGATAAATAAATAAATGTGCAGTATGCAGTGTTAAGGTTCAAAAATATAGGGAAGGAAACACAGGAGGAATGCAAGTAACCACACTGGTCCAAAGGGTAAAGACGATGATTTTAATGAAATGACACGCGTGGGAGAATGAGCGGACTCTGTAAGCAGACAGCCCCACAATCTCATCCTCCTAACATCAAAATACAGTTTTATATGCATCAGAGTATATTTAGTGACGCCCCTCATTGCGTCATCACATACATCAGCTTCAAAACCACAAATGTTCTATTTGACAGCTTAAGGCACAATTAAAAGTACACTGGCTTCCATCTTCTCCCCGGTGGTTTCCCGTAAGCCAGCTCAGCTCTCGCATCGTGCATCTACTGCTTCATCAGTCAACTTTCACCTACACCCTAACAGTGTGTGTGTGTATGTCTCTGCGCGTGCACAGAGTGTGCATCTGCTTTCTGAACCTTAGTTGACCTCACGTAGGCAACCAGGCTAAGGCCATCCTGTGTTGTGATGATCTTAACTTCTATGTAAAATGTATAAAACAAATATTTCAATCTACTACAACTACTTAAAACTTAATCAAAGCTTAATCAGACGTATAAATGCATAAAAGATGATAATAGCATCATCAAAACTCTGGTTTTGGTTTCACTTTTGCAAAAGCACACCGTTTCCTGTCAGCCTGCAATCAGCTTCTCCCCACTGAAGACTATGTGTAAGAATATAAAAACATTCAGAAACCTTTAAATTATAGATTCAACCTGTAATAAACCTGTTAATATTTGATTATGATAACCCCTGTAATACAAATTATAACCTAATGCCAGCACTTCAATAAATGCTTGGATGAAATGATAATTAATGCAATGATAAAGATGATGGTTATGAACAGTAACCCTAAAATAATTCCTATAATTCTACACTACCTCTCTTGACCTCTTGACCACAAGAGGTCACCATACTGTGTGTTGGGTCACTCCTTGGCCCATTCAACTGCTTCCTGTCCACCCCTGACGTCATGGACATTTAGGATCACTGTTCTTAGCTCTGACTCTCTTTGGCATCCTGTGACTTAACAAATCAGACAACCTCATGTCATCTAGGTGGTCTTAGTTATAAAATGCCCTCTCCCACTTGAGAACACTTCATGCTTAAGTGGTCTCTGCTCCTCTTCTGGGTCCCACTCTCTTCTGGGCCTCCTGCAAAGGAAACAAAACACTTTCTCCCTACTATGCTCTAAGTTACTCTATTCCTCGATTGTTCTCAAAACATGAACCTAATTTCAGTATTTGGTTTTTGACTTTTATTCCTATATAATCTTAAACATCACTCATCTCAATCTACAGCTTTCTAACAGTCTTACAGCACTGCTGTCATACGCTTCCTGTTTTTCCTTATCTGATCATCAACATCCTGTACACAAAACTGCCACTGCTGCAAGGGCCTCTCATCTAAAGTCACCTTTCACAAGCAAAATCATCATAAAATCATTATAAGGGCTTATTCTACTGAAAGGATCAAAGAAAAACAACCATTTTAATCAACTAAGTTTAAGCATATAATCAATTACTCCTAAATAACTTTCATCATAGCTAAAAGCTGAACTCTAACAGTATTTTGAACTCCCATTTCCTGGGTGATAACCTGTTTGAATATATCATTTTATTTCATTTTTCTGCTTTTAATGTAATGGTACATTCTAATTATATTTTATCAGTCATTATATTTTATCAGTTTTAACCAAAATACATAAGCTTTTCCCCTTTGGACCTGGTTTAAAGCAAAAACTTGATCCCTTCAACAAGTATTTGTTATCCTGTAACTGCATTTTATATAAGAGGACTAATTTAGAACTGCATGTGTTATCTCAATATTTTATATGTCACTCAGTTTAGTTACAAGCAAAACTCCTATTCAGTTCCTCTTTCTGTCATTTGTTATTGGGCCAACTCAAATTCAGTTAAAAGCTAAAGGAATTTCAGGCCCTAGGCCTCAAATCAATACTGTCCTGTGTGTTGATGAACTCTGTATGTCTGTAAGCGTGTGCAATCCTTCAAAACTCAGGTCATTCTCACAGTAGATTGGCTAATCATACCGTTAACCAAAAGTTTATGACCCTCAAGAGACGACTCTCTGAGCCACAACTCCATTAAAGGCACAAAATGCAATGTGTATGAAAAATCATTTCTACATATATAATCTCCAATATTATTCATTTGAGTCAGCGAGACTTTTAACATCCTCATAAAAAGCTCTCCTCTACCCTAAAGCCTACCTTATAACAACATTCTAGCATTATGTCACTGTTACAACTTATCCTAAAAATCAAAAAGAAATCCCACATTTTCTACTCATAAAATCTTCACTATTTTCCCCAAAGCATATCCTTTATTCCCACAATTTCCCCTTTAAGTTTGGTGTACAACTTCTTATTAACACCAGCAATTTATCTTCTAAACCTAATTCAGTTCATTTTAATCCTTTCTTTTAACAAGTCCTCAGTTTTACTATATCTAGATTATCAAACAACCCCAATCATTATAAAATCCTAGTAAAACCCTTTCAAATTAAACAAATTAAATCTTAAATCCTCTTTTTTTGACACATCTCATGTGGCAAAAAACTCAACATGCTTCACCCAAGCTTAGGAAATTAAAAGGAAAAAGGTTAGTCATTTCATTTCTCAGAACAGCTCAGCAATTCTCCTCTCGGTGTTTTGCTTCAGCCCTGAAAACCTGTGTTTAAGGAACAAAATCAATTCAATCATCATGTCAAATCCTCCAACTCGTTGCTCCATGCAAAGTCTGGATCCTTGGAATTTCCTGAAAACAAAACCTTTACTCAACTCTCCCCTATATGATCCAATCTGTGTCATGACACAAAATAAACTTAAACAGAACAGTTATTAATCATGTGTTACCTCAGTTAATGGTAACTTAAGTTACATCAATGTTTCCTTTTAGCATTTTATAATGTATCAATATGGTCTAACCCAAATCAACAAAGCAGAAATTCACCCAAAGGAACATCAGCATCCCCAGATTTAAGTCTTCCACTTCTCCTGTTTGTCAACCTTTATTTATTTCCCCTTGGTCCAACCACTCACATTCACTCACATGCATTCACACATGATATTTTTGCTGATCTGCAGCCTCCCACAAGACGTCATCAGATGCTCCACATCAGCAAAATGAGCTCAATCATTTGCATTTGTTTCGTTTCGTTTTCCTTTTAGGAAAATAGTTCTCTATACTTTTGACTGGATTGAATCGATACAACCCATTTTTAGACAGAGACTCGCCGCCAATCAGTCTCTGATTGTAATCAATTATAATTCCGTAATGCCCACCTGATTTTCGTGATTTGGTAATTTTGTCAGCGCCGTCCATTCACTCTCTTCCAGGCCTGCTTAGAACAAAAATGAAAAAGAGAGCTGATTATTAGCTCATCAAAGTACAAAACAAAATCACCTGACAGGTTTTTTCCTGAGTGCACTACTACAAAAAATTTTTGGGGCCCCTCTCAGACATATCCATGTCTTAATTAAACACCCTCTCTGGAAATAAAACAACAGCCTCAAAAATCTGAAACAATCTTAAATTTCACCCGTTCAACACACCGAAAACTCGTCAAAGATCAAAGACCGTTTTCATTCAGCACAAGATAAAAACCAATTTCAACCACATATCATCCTTAAATTATAAATTTCCTGTCCAAATCTGCCCCTCTGAACAGACCTGACCACCGTAATCAAATATCCTGATACTTTACCATTATATATTTCTCCCAATACTCTTCAACAGCCACTGCTCTCTCTTGAACTGAACCGAAAGCCTCCGCCACACACGCACACAGGAAGTGTCTTTGTCACTCACTCACTCCAGCTAATTTGCATAAACCCACAGCTCAACAGCCAACTTAACAAGAGGAATACATGTTTTAAACCTTATCACATCATTGAATCATTTTCATTTTCTTTCTATACTAATCACTTACTTTGATAAATCAGTGCAAGAGCACTCCTGAGTCACTCTTATAGACACTTTTCTTTTGTTTTTCCATCTATTTTAAATCTTTCCATCAATTGTATTAACCATTCACACCATTCTCTCACTCATACAAGCAGCAAGCAGATCTTCATTGCATATGCTTATGTTCTTAGCCAGGTTTTAAATCAATACCTGTTCATTAAGCTTCAAGAGCTTGTCTTTATAAGGTTAATGCATTTTCTGTTTGTGTGTGTATGGGTATATGTTATTTTGCATCTATGGCTTCACAGTCTCCCAGACTTCTTCCCCACTCTCCAGTTAAGCAGTCAGTTTTCTTTTTCCCCAATTACTAACCCACATTTTGATTTCCCACCTTAAATAAAGCACTCCTAGTCTTCAGCCAGGAGCTGGGGCTTGCTTTTCAGGTTCCTGGACACATCATGCTGTGAACAATTCAACCAGAAACTTGCCTTAACATATCCATTCATGTTAACCTGTAATTTCTTCAGACTCCTGCATCTGGAGAATTGGCCTGGGTCTGCTTTACCCCTGAAAATAACAAACTAAGACATTTTCATTATTATCACCAGTGGTTAAATAACCCATTTCTCTATCTCTGATCAGAAACACCAATTATGCCATGCATGTAAGCGTGTTCTTCCCTGCATTTTATGTTAATTGGGTGTAAACTGCTTCTTCATTAAATTAACTCATTGAGTTCTTCGTTGCCTTGCGATGTATTCATGTTAATGTACACTACGTGTAAGCTGTTTCTTCATTGCATCCGATATATTCATATTTAATTTATGCATTTCACCACTGAGCTTTAGACTCAAACTATCTCACTTCTGATTCATTTCAAAAATAATCTCACATGTAACAATTTGTATGTGTGTTTTCTATTCATTAAGGTAATGACAATTATTTTCGTTCATTATTCCTACCTTTTCTAATGTTTACCTCTTTGTTATGCTGTAGTGGACATCCCTAAACAATTCATGAGTTCAGGTTTCAATTTTCAATCCAATTATATCCTATATTCTCGCAGTCAAACTCGTCCAGCTTCATCTCTCACTGGTCCTCTCTGCACAATGTCCTGTTCGGGCTTCAAAGCTCCAGCAAACACAGTCTCAACTCAGCTGTTGTCTTCTTCTCTGTTTCTTTACAGTCTTTCTTTCAGATTTAAGTCCCAGCATGGCAAAATATCACTCAATGTCCAGTGCTCTTCCACAATTCTTTATCCCACTGTTCAACTGCCCAGCCTGTATTTTCACAGTACATGTTACATTACTCTTACATGCTGCTGCTGGTCGTCAGTCGTCATCAGGGTTAATGGATCAGTGGCACTGCCGTTTGCCTGCTGTATTCAAGTTCACGATGTTCTATCGGTCTTCATCAGGCGATTGACTGTCCTTTGAACTTCTTCTCCGCTTCAGGGACAAAGTGAGAGATCCAGCCGCACAATTTCGAGCCAAAAACTGGCTTATTCTCCCAATTCTTTTAATCTACTTTTCTGCTGCTGAACTCAAGGTTGCAAAGTTGAAAGACGCCCACCTGTATTGACCATATAATTAGTATTATATTCATTTTTCTTAAAGGCTTCATTTGCTCCCATTTCCTCGTCTGTCTCTCTGTGTTCTTTCTGCACACACTCAGTTCCCATATATGGGCATGCACAGTTCCTGTTCACTATTTCCTGTTGCTGCAGCCCCGATACACAGAGCAATATTTCCTGTTCCTCAAACTAATCTAACTCCTTTGTTTTTTGTTTTCTTGAATTAAAACACTTTCAAACTTTAGCACATCCTACTTTTTCATCACCCAAGAAATATATTTCACACTCCTTTATTCCATACACACCTTTAAAAGTTCTCACCTCTTTCAGACGCCATAAATCGTCTCACACGCACTGCCTTTCTCTCACTCAGAGAACTCACGCAGAGTCACTCAAATCAAATACTGACAGCACTCACACAGTTAAAATCACTCAAATACGCTTTCATACGAGTATTTTGGACATGCCTTCCATGATCAGAAAGAGCAAGTCAAAAGAAAAGAAAAAGAAAACTGAAACCTCTCATCATCCTCACGGCTTCTCCCACACACATAACTGAAAAAATAAAACACACCAACATTTATGGCTCACGAAATATACATCTATCAAAATTCAGTCATTTACTATGCATCCACACTAATATATTCACACTGTATTTACACTCTCATAATAAGCTCTTATATACAGGCATTTAGCAAAAAGCTCTCAGTCCTCTCAAAATTGAAACCACCCTCTCTGCGCGTCACTGCTGCTCATTTGCATTTACACACACAATCAGTGCACTTCCGGCTGTGCATGACTGACACAGAGACTGATCCTACTCATAGATCTCATATTTTATATTACAGACGTCTTAAATTACAACTGCACAGATTTTTTTTAGGCCTTGTCGCTCCTACAAATTTCGAAAATTTACCATAACCGACTCGAACGGGCAAACCTCAGGTTTTTGCAATCAATTCACCAGACCAGACTCGAACTGCTCTGTCCAGATTTCTAGCCCTAACTTAATTTACCGGTAGCCAAAAAGCGCAAGAATAGGGACTTGAACCCCTAGCTTATCTCAGGATGCCCTGTACCCCACGGTCAAGCCAAACCGAGCTAACCCTACTCGCGGTAGGGTCAACAATGCGCGTCCAAGCATCGAGGAGGATCGCAACGTCCGGCTATGCGCTTCTTAACAGACCGCTGTCGTCCTAGACAAATTTAGAATAATTTGAAACAACAATCTACACCCAACACAGGATTAAGATTGAGGACAACCTCAACAGTTTTAGAGATTCCCCAGTCCTCTTCGGATGTTGCCCGAAACTATCCCTAGTCATCGCTAGGTGAAGGATAGATTTCTCTATCCAGCAGGGAGCGTCACCTCCGAGAAAGTTCTTAAGGGTTGCATAACCAATGGGACTTGAACCCACACGATAACCAAATTCCCTATCATTCTAAAAGTTCACTTCGCAGTCCAACTGCTTTAATTCTCTTTTCATTCCTTTATTCTCATTACTCAGTACTGTCACTTATACTTCCTTATCATTATCATTACTTCAACCTTCAACTTTTCACCAAAATCAAAGCAGACATCTACCAGTAGTTTCAGTGAGTAGACTTTCAATTTACACAGCCCAATTTGACACACTTTGGTTCATAAGATCAACAGGTGGTGCCTACCTTTTGTTATATGCCGGCTTGTCACTCACTTTGACCACTGACCAATGCCTGAGCGCCTGACGCCTCGGACCTTTCTCCGTCCTGTCTCACTTCCCCCTCGGACGAAGCCCCCAAATGTTAAGGTTCAAAAATATAGGAAGGAAACACAGGAGGAATGCAAGTAACCACACTGGTCCAAAGGGTAAAGACGATGATTTTAATGAAATGACACGCGTGGGAGAATGAGCGGACTCTGTAAGCAGACAGCCCCACAATCTCATCCTCCTAACATCAAAATACAGTTTTATATGCATCAGAGTATATTTAGTGGCGCCCCCTCATTGCGTCATCACATACATCAGCTTCAAAACCACAAATGTTCTATTTGACAGCTTAAGGCACAATTAAAAGTACACTGGCTTCCATCTTCTCCCGGTGGTTTCCGTAAGCCAGCTCAGCTCTCGCATCGTGCATCTACTGCTTCATCAGTCAACTTTCACCTACACCCCAACAGTGTGTGTGTGTATGTCTCTGCGCGTGCACAGAGTGTGCATCTGCTTTCTGAACCTTAGTTGACCTCACGTGAGGCAACCAGGCTAAGGCCATCCTGTGTTGTGATGATCTTAACTTCTATGTAAAATGTATAAAACAAATATTTCAATCTACTACAACTACTTAAAACTTAATCAAAGCTTAATCAGACGTATAAATGCATAAAAGATGATAATAGCATCATCAAAACTCTGGTTTTGGTTTCACTTTTGCAAAAGCACACCGTTTCCTGTCAGCCTGCAATCAGCTTCTCCCCACTGAAGACTATGTGTAAGAATATAAAAACATTCAGAAACCTTTAAATTATAGATTCAACCTGTAATAAACCTGTTAATATTTGATTATGATAACCCCTGTAATACAAATTATAACCTAATGCCAGCACTTCAATAAATGCTTGGATGAAATGATAATTAATGCAATGATAAAGATGATGGTTATGAACAGTAACCCTAAAATAATTCCTATAATTCTACAGCAGTATTTACAGTAGCCCCTGCCTTCAGCCCATTATCAGCGCTGCCCGTGGTGTTCAGTCCGCGGTCAGCACTCCTTATTAAATACACAGATTTATCAATGCATTTTGATGTCTGTTCACAACCTGTTTTCAGCGTTGTTCAAGTTGCAGGGATATAACGAGCAAGATTAGTTATAATAAAGTAGTTAATGGGTCCCTCTACGTTATTACTGGGAAGGAGTTAGCTACAACAAATACAGCAAAATAAGATCTGAATGATTATGTAAACTTGTTCTCCAAACTCCCGTAGCCCGAAGCATCAGAGTGTTATTTCAGCTCAGCTCACAGAGCCACTCGTGTGTTTTGTGACTCAGTTGTCTTTTCCCCCTTCTTCTTTGGCTGCTGAATGTTTCCAGCTCACAGGCTGGCATGTTGTCTATTGTTTGCACGGTAATTGGACTGCTGTCTAAGAGTTCTAGCTGTGTAACCGTACTTATCATCCTAAGCCTATAACGTCATATCATCCTTCTCCTCACAGTATTTTTTCCTTGAAGAAGTTTTGTGTGTGTGTGTGTGTGTGTGTGTGTGTGTGTGTGTGGTGAGGGGGGGGGGGGGGTGTTCCTGGTACCGGCCAGGATCCTGGTTTTCCAATCTCCTCAGAAATCTGCTAATGTGCTTAGTGCTCAGGACCTGAAGCAGTTGCTGTACCTCAAACCTGAGTCACAGGGCAGGAATTCAGAGAGCCCCCTGGTTTGTTGTTGCAGTACCACAGTTATGAGAAGAGATATCATATAGAAAATATGTATTTTATTACTTAAATTTGCAAAGAGAGGTATGATTGTGGTCTTTGATGAAGCGTCACCATCATAGAAAACCACTCTCCTTCCAGTTAGGTAAATATAGGTAAGTATTTCTAATCAAAGGCTGGAAAAGCAAGCAAAGGGAGTTTCTCTTTGAGGAATGAAACTAGTTGTTTCAGAAGTGCTCTCATACCAGAGTAGTGTGACATAATAAGGAACCAGACACCAATCAGTGTGTTACTGTCAAAAGGTTGTCATTCTGACTTAATTTAGATAGTGTTGACAGGTAACTTGACATTTCATATAAGTCCTGCTGGCCCCACACTTGTCATACTGAAGCTGAAACCTGGTTATTACAGAGTACTTAATGTCAGAAATAGGACTGCTTAATTATGGCAAAAAATCTGAACTATTTTTGTCATTATTACAATCCACAATATTTAACATGATTATTCTTTAACTTGATAAACATCATGTATTTATTACATATATTAAAAAGTGCATCTTTTTTCAGGAAATTTCTTTACATTTTAAGTGTAATTGAAATGAAAAAAGTAATGTAGAATAAAAGAGGACAACATAGTATGGGACACAGAGTTGTCTGGTTGGGAGTTGGACCCAGACGATTATTATTATTTTTCCCTTCTTCTGTAATGAATGTCTTGCGAAGACTCCACGAGTCCCTGGCTCTGCTGTGGGATGACTGTGGTATGTCTGTGAGTGTAGATGGGGCAACAAGAGAGCCAGTTGGGATGACGAGTAGCCTCTGACTCCCTACTACCACATTACCCATTATCAATGTTGTCCTCGACCCTCATCCCCACGTCTTCCATACTGAACAAAAGCCCAGGTAAATACAAGTTACTGCTGTTAAGCAAAGGTTGCACTAGCAACTCTTTCTTTCACCAGGACAGCAGGGGAGAGGCCATGCAGACTTTGGGTGTTCTTCCTTGTCCTGCGTGCATTCTCTCTGGCTTCCTGTCACAGTCCAAAGACCTGCAAGTTAGGTTAATGCTAAATTATCCGTTAATGTGTGATAGATGAAGTGAATAGAATAAAGTAGTGTATGAATATATCTGTGGATATTTTTCTCATAGCACTCCAAAGCACTTTTAGTGGTCCCTAAAAAAGAGCTAAATAAATGCCAGTCTGTTTCCAAATTTAAGCTGTGATGACATTAGGCCTCTTCTGCAAGGTAAATACCTTCAACTTTCAAGAAGGCACAAGTCTGCAGTCACATTAACAGACAAGATTGTGTTTCAGTGTTCTTTGTTTAGGTCTTTAAACAAGGCAGGCAAGCAGCAGTGCTTTCATAATCCTGTACAGAATGGCTCTGTCTTCAAACAATTCTTGGACTTCTAAATATTTAAATTTGCATTTTTACCAGTGCTTAGCTAAATGGTAAATGGACTGATTCTTATATAGCACCTTTTACTCTCCCGGAGTACTCAAAGCCTCTATACAACATGCCACATTCACCCAATCACACAAACACTTTCTTTCTATACTTATTGCTTCCTAACTTCATTCATACACATTCACAGCAACTTGGGGTTAGTATCTTGCCCAAGGATACTTGACATGTAGACTGGAGAAGCCTGGGATCGAACCTTCCAATCAGTAAGGGGACCTGTAGATGTCTGCAGTACTATGTCAGATGCTGCATAATTAGCGGTCAGGTATGTTTAGTGTATAGAAACTATACATAGTGTACTTATGTATACTCTTATACATAAGAGAAGGTGTGTTTGGTTGAAAATAATAGGGACAGAACCTGTATTGTTGAACCTGAACTGTTTACTTCATCACATGGTAGCCTAAAAAGCTGACGTGCAAAATGATTACATTTTTGTATGTCAGCGGTCGTATATATGAAAGATAAATTGACTCGTACTTTTCTCCTCAGCTTTCAGAGAACTTTTTACTACCCTCCCCCAGTCGCACACACATTCATATAGCACTTTTTTCTGTGACTGTAACTATCACACACACTGACAATCCAATGGATACCTTGTAGTGTGACTTTGGTTTCAGCTGCCAAAGAACACTTTGTTTGGTAGACTGGACGGGCCACGGTTCAAACTGCCAACCCTTTGATTAGCCACAGATACCCCACTAGGGTGTCCACAAAAGGCTTGCTAAGGCCTCCAGTGCTGGAAGCGTAGAGAGATTTGGATTTGTTGCCCAGGATGAGAGAAGCTCAAATAATGGAAAAGTTGTCATATTATTTGTTATTTGGTAATGATTGGGCTGTTTTGGCATTGATCATGAATTAGAGGCCAATGCAGCCTGTTTTAAAAATGTCATTTTTTTCTTGTAGCAGTGCCCACAGGGCATGTTTGAATGTATAACAAAACTCGGTGAATACAGGTGCTGCTCTTTAAGTTTCTGTTGTTTGTCTTTAATCTCTTTCCATTTAAAAGGAATGTGAAAGGCTCTCAGGGCTACAAGTGTTGCTTTTCATTTGGTCTTGCCCTCCTAGTGCTGGTTTCAGGAGAAGTGATTTTAGTTTTGATCAGGAAAAAAATCATAATCATGTTTCATCTTTGTGTAGACAAAAATGAGAAAAAAAATGAGAAATTGAATAGTAATATTTAGTTATATTTTTGTAACTTTATGGCCAATACAGTATGTAGACACACACCGACTCCCAGACTGCTCATGATATCATAAATCCTCTGCTTTGAGCTGTAAACAATTATGTGATCTAGCAGTGTACCATTTCTTTTACATCACAGAAACGGTTGTAGCTCTAGGAATTACCCAATAATGACAAAATATTTCCCAACTACTTAAGATAAGATAAGATAACCTTTATTAGTCCCACACTTGGGAAATTTGTTTTGTCACAGCAGGAAGTGGACAGTGCAAAAGTTATGAAGCAAAAATTAGAATAAAATAAAATAAGAATAAATACAGTACACAACTGTACAGAATAGAATAAAATAAAATACTATATACAGTAGAATAAAATAGAATAAAATATACAATAAGATAAAAATAGAATACAAATGCTATATACAACTGAGTAAAAATACAACGATGCCAGAAAAGATTATTGCACATTAGTGTTATTGCACATGTGTGTGTTTGATCAGTTAAAGTCTTTGTTGTGGAGTCTGACAGCAGTGGGGAGGAAAGACCTGCGAAATCTCTCCGTCCCACACCGTGGTGCCGCAGTCTCCCACTGAAGGAGCTGCTCAGTGCTGTCACAGTCTCATGCATGGGGTGGGAGATGTTGTCCAACAGGGATGACAGCTTAGCCGCCATTCTCCTGTCACTCACCACCTCCACTGGGTCCAGAGGGCATCCCAGAACAGAGCTGGCCCTTCGGATCAGCCTGTTCAGTCTCTTCCTGTCCCCAGCAGAGATGCTGCCACCCCAGCAGACCGCACCATAAAAGATGGCTGAGGCCACCACAGAGTCATAGAAGGTCTTCAGGAGTGGGCCCTCTACTCCAAACGACCTGAGTCTCCGCAGCAGGTACAGCCTGCTCTGCCCTTTCCTGTAGAGGGCGTCTGAGTTATGAGTCCAGTCCAGTTTGCTGTTCAGATGAACACCAAGGTACCTGTAGCTGTCCACAGCCTCAATGTCCATACCTTGGATGTTCAGTGGTTGCAGTGGAGGATGTTTGTGCCTGCGGAAGTCTACCACCAGCTCCTTGGTTTTACTGGCATTGATCTGGAGGTAGTTCAGCTGGCACCAGTCCACAAAGTCCTGAGTCAGTCCTCTGTACTCCTTGTTGTCCCCATCAGTGATGAGGCCGACTATTGCAGAGTCATCAGAGAACTTCTGCAGGAAGCACTGGGTCGAGTTGTGGGAGAAGTCTGCAGTGTAGATGGTGAAGAGGAGCGGAGCCAGAACCGTTCCCTGTGGGGCCCCGTGCTGCAGACGACCCTGTCCGACACACAGCCCTGAGTCCTCATATACTGTGGTCGGTCGGTGAGGTAGTCTAAAATCCAGGTAGTGAGGTGATGGTCCACTCCAGAGTTCTCCAGCTTGTCCTTCAGAACCGAGGGAAGAATAGTGTTGAAGGTACTGGAGAAATCAAAGAACATGATTCTCACAGTGCTCCCAGCGGTCTCCAGGTGAGCGAGGGAACGATGTAGGAGGTGAATGACGGCATCATCCGCTCCAATGCCAGGCTGGTAGGCAAACTGAAGTGGGTCCAGTGATGAGCTCACTAGGCGCCGAAGCTGAGCCAGGACCAACCGCTCCAGGGTCTTCATCCGCTCCAGGGTCTTACAAAGACAGCTTGCTTCTTGCAGAAAAAAACTACAAGAACACACTGTTCATTAACCTTGTTTTGTTAAACTGAGCTGAGCGTTACATGTCTAGGAGGCAAGCTGAACTGACCTCAGCTGCATTACCTGTTTACAGCCTGAAGCTTGAAGCTTCTCCTCCCTTATATCACACATGGTGTCAGTGTCACAGTTTTTCATCGTTACTGTAGAAATTAAAACCAAATTGATGTGTCTCTGCTGCAGAGAGCCACAAACACAATATTTTAATTGGATATCAGTCTGATACTGACTCGCTTGTCTGTTAAATTCAATTTTATATTGTTTGCTAAAATGAGAGCTGACAGATTTGAGGAAGGTAAAAGAAAAAGGTTAGCAGTTTTAGGCATTTCACATTTCATACGCTTTTCTTTATTCGCAGCATTTTGTTATATGAATAAGTTGATGATTACTGTTCAGTGCCATAAATGCTACTCTACCTGCTGAGTAACAGCATCTTTACTTCACCTGTCAGTTGACTGCACACAAAGTAAATCTGAAAGCAGAGAAAAAAATAAAATTCAGAAGTTTTTTTGTTATTGTTGGTTTTATTGTGTCCATCCATCCATCCATCTTCATCCGCTTTATCCGAGGCCGGGTCGCGGGGGCAGTAGCCTAAGCAGGGAAGCCCAGACCTCCCTCTCCCCAGCCACCTCCTCCAGCTTATCCGGGGGAACACCAAGGCGCTCCCAGGCCAGCCGAGAGATGTAATCTCTCCAGCGTGTCCTGGGTCTGCCCCGGGGCCTCCTCCCGGTGGGACATGCCCGGATGGTGGCCGGGCCTTAGTCCATGGGGCCCGGCCGGGCACAGCCCGAAGAGGAGACATGGGCCCATCCTCCCGCAGGCCCACCACCAGCAGGAGGCGCCATAGGGGTCGGGTGCATTGTGTGCCGGGCGGTGGCCAGGAGCGGAGGCCCTGGCGGACTGATCCCCGGCTGCCAAGACTGGCAATAGGGTTTTGTTGTGTATGTAATTCAAATGCTAAATACAATTTCAGTAGGGATATATTTTTATATTTATTTGTTAGGAAACGTATGTTAAAGTTGAGCCCAATGTTGCCTAGCAAGGAAAAGATGGCTTATTCATTTAAGAGAGGTCCTGTTGAATCAGTACTTTGTAATGGCAGACAGCCAAAGTCAAGATATTAGTGTTAGTATCAGAGTTTGAGGGGAAAAACTCCAGTATGTACTCCAGTTAATGTCTTAACAAGCATTTATCAGCGTGTTGTGCGGCAGACAGTACAGCGGGGCTCTGTGTGTGCACTGATGGGTCAGCCAGTAGGAAACTTAGTGTTTAATACACAACATAGAAGAAATCTGCAACATACACTTTCGGAGAATTTCAGTGAGATTTGAATGTCACCATTTGGCTAGCAGCTACTTTGATTAGCTGTTGGCTCAACAATAAAAAGACAGACGTATGGCTGCAGAAAGTCTGTGAAATTTCACTATCCTACAGTTATAACATGCAATGGAGCCAACTGAACTGCTGTTGGGCTCTACTGCTCTACTTTTTTGGGTACACAGCAGCACTGTAACCACAACACAAAAGAATCCTGTTCTTATTTAGACAGGTGAGAACATCAACAGTGACTCACGGACTTGTTCTCCATCAGAACTGAAAGCACACAAAGTTCACATCTGGAGCTAACCGGGTCTATGTGTAGAGGGTACTTTGAACCTGAGCTGTGATTTAAGTCAGGTGTTGCACCATCAGCACTTTTATTGAGGTGCTGTTGAATTTGGTTAAGCATACTGGGTGTGAGTGGTGCAGTGCAAATACTTTGACAGCAGGAGGTGGTGTGTTTGTGTGTGTGTGTGTGTGTGTGTGTGTGTGTGTGTGTGTGTGTGTGTGTGTGTGTGTGTGTGTGTGTGTGTGTTTACACAGTCTGGCTGCAGAGAGCTCTCTTAGTACAAATGTGTGTTTGTGCAAGTTGGTGATCTCTGTGCTGTGGGACAGGTTTCCATGGAATAAATATGTGCCCTGTGGCTAGGGGACACACCCTGCTAATGTAAAGAGGAGTGCACTCGCACACATTTAAGAGCTAAACTTAGCCATTCTAAGTGGAAGCAACGACATGGCTGCCAGCGTAGCCCATGACTTGCAGGAAATCCCATCAGATGGAGGAGAAGTGCTCAGGAATGGCATGTTGACAGTTTTTTTTTCTTTTTTTTTGCCAACTTGATCTACTACTTCACAACAAATTGTTGGTTTAAAGTACTGGGAGCCATTCTGTTCCCTCCCTTTTCATAAAATAGGCAGTTTGTGATTACAAGGAATGAGTGAAATTGTCTTCTTCATAACAAATTGGGAAAAAACCTCAATATTTTTGTGAATGAGTAAACGTACTTCTGGAGTTGCCTAATAGTCATTCTGAACTGGAAGCTGTGGAGATGCTAAGCTTATGTCTGTCAGGGATAAAGACACTGGAAGGTGTAGGCTTAGGTTGTTGGCAACTATTAAGCTTTGAAAATAAAACGCTAAAACGAGTCACCAGTTATCCTTTGCAGCTGTTAATGAGTCTCAGTGGGCTGTCCAGTCTGTGTGTGGAAAACACTGCATGCCAGTGATGCACCACTGATTTGTGATTTCCCTGACTTTTCCAAATATTGCCTCCCAGTGCTCAGTTGCTGTAGGTTGGTAAGTAATGATGCTGGATACCACTGTCATACACAGTAAGTTGGTGAAAAATGTTGAAGGAGTTTTGAATGTGAAGCCAGGTGATATTTTTGATGGCACTGCCTCAGCTGAACCCCCCCACCTAGGGTCAAGGTCTGGGACTGTGTGTGGGATTTTTTATTTTTTTTTGTTTTCCCATTATCTATAGGATAATAATGGGGGGAAACAGAAAGGAAACAGACACCAACCTGAGTAGTGTTTGTTTTTGAGTGTCTCTGAGCACCAGAGAAATGTGACTTGTTGGGAAACACATAATGGTGAGTCATGTGGCACTGCTAAAAAGGCACCTATGAAAATGAGTGCTGTACAGCTATATGCTAGGCTGGGAGCTTCTTGTGGTTTTAAGTGTGAACAGTAAGCTTCAGTAGTCCATTCAGTTCCTTTATGTCTCAGCACACAGGCTCAGACATGCAGTGACCTCAGACTGCTCTGAGGTCGAACACTAATAGGGTTTATGCACTTGGTGCTTAAAAATGCTGTAAAAGATGGTAGATCAGCTACAAAAAGCAGTATTCACTGGGAGGCTCTGTGATAGTCATCGCACTGATTGGTCAGTTATGTGAACACATGAACGTAATTTACTCTTCTCAAGGTCTCTTCACTTATGGTCATATTTCTGTGTGTCTGAGTTCAACATTTCTTCAAAGGTTAAGATAATCTGGAGGAATCTCTGTATGCAAAAGAAAAATACTGAATGTCTGAGATTTTTGAGACCTCAGGCAGCACTGTTTAAAATCAGGCCTGGTCCTTTAGTGACACACGCTGGGCTTCTAAACGCTTCTGCAGTCCTGTGGTCAGTGAACACATTTTGTCACTCTTACTATAGTGGTCTAACACGCTGTGTTAAAAAGTCTGGTACAAGGATTATCTAGTAGCAGCTATGCTAATACCAGGACCCTGAATGCAAAACATGTGATAGAGGTGTAGTTTTCATAAAACAAACAGGGCTTTTGTTAAAGGATATGACTCATCTCAGTCTGTTTCCCTCTTTCAGCCATAGTTGTGGATTCTAGTATTGCTGAGCTGGTGTTTGTTGCACTTACTTTTGTTGACTTCTTAAGTGTGTTTATTTTTTTTCTAAAGATTAATGTGGATGTTTACATCACATCTAAACTCTAATGTTGAACAAAATTTTGTATGTCTTTGAACAAAAGGAAAAAAAAAACTAAGGTATCTACAGGTATGTCACATGGTTTGTACGTGTTGCAACTCTGCAGCTGATGGCTGCTTTTCTGTAAACATGACACAGTGACACACGTATGATTCACGTTTTCATTTCCACATGTTCTGTTGTAGTATTTTACTCGCCAACTTTGTTAAGCCTCATTTTTCTGGGAACCGTGCAGCATGTGACTTACTGTCACAGAGTGTATGTACGGACTGTTAAAGAAGAAAACCAAATATAGTAACTGGAGGAAAATGACAGATGATTCCTTGCTTGTCATCAATGTCATTTCATTAAGACGGAGATTTTGGAGCTCTTGACACTGAAATGTTGATGATCTGGTGCAAAGCCCATTCTCAAACCAGGGTTATGATTTGTGGCCATAATCTATAGATTTTCCATAAAGGAAGGAAAAAAAAAAAAACTACAAGGAAATACTCATTGTGTGTTAAAAAGATGCAGAATTTACATTAGTTCCAATGCAGTGCTTCACAGGCATTGACTTACTTCAGCAGGTGATCAAACAGCTCATTTCCTTGAACGCTTCCCTCATTCTTTTTATTACTTAATCATTTGGCTTTAACATATTCCACCACTGTTTGTTTCTCGCTTTGTGTAATTTATGCATTCCTTCTGCTATTTATTATTCTGGGGAACTGGCAGTCTGTTTATTTTTCATAGACTGACAACCACGGGAGCCTCCCTGTTTACCGGGTTTGGACTGTGTGTGAATCTCACACTTGCAGCTTGCCAGCACTCGCACACACAATCACAAACACATCTTACTATAACCCCACCTGCTGCTTTGTTTTCACATGAGGACTTGACCCAACAGAGCCCCGATAGATTTGTGAGGAGGAGAGGAGAAACGAGGCAGGCTGGAAAAAACCAAAACAACAAAAAACAGTGAGATTGCATGCCTTCTGTGAATCTTTAGCTGTGCTTACTTTCCAGGAAAGAAACCTGTTTTTCTCAAGGTTTCTCAATCTTACACATGTGCCAATTTTCTCAAGCCAAAAAAAAAAAGAAAAAAGAAAATTAATAGTAATAAAAGGGAAATCTGATGCTCTGGTGTTGTTGGGTTTTTTTTTTCCCCCAAAAATGACTTCTCCCCTTGGTTCCAAACATTGCATTCCCTCATGTCATATATGTCTGATGGCATCAATAGCTTGACGGCTGTGAATCCTGAAACATATTTCCTCTCTTTGGTCTTTTTGCCGTGTTTTTCTTGCTTGCAGCTACAGTGTCCATGTGTTTGGCTCTCAGCACAGTGTATATATAATCAGTACTATGCCTGAACCTCTTCTTTGACCTTAGCACGAGCCCTGAGTGTTAAATCTGGAGCACCAAAAAAAAAAAAAAAAACCCCAAAAAGTATCAGCCTTTCATTTCGAGTCAAACGGTGAATAACATGTTTGTCCAGCAGCAGACTCAAGATTTATGCTTTCATAACAGCCTCTGTTCAAGCACTGTTGTTGAAGTGTCTGAAGAGGAAAGGATTTTGGGTCAGCCAATGGATGTTGGTGTTTTCCTCTTACTCATGTGTTTCTTTAAAGGGAAGGTCTGCGATGTGTTTGCATGCCACTCACAGCTGGCTCGTATCAGCTGCTGTAAAAGGATCCACCACAACATCTGTGAGAAGCGTGCCTCTGCATATGCTCGTGGGTTCAGTCTGTTTAAAAACACAAACAGTATTGTAGGAAACACAAATCTGCTTTGGAATTTGTTTTGGGTGAAATGTTTTTCAGAGTATAAGACCTAAAATATGTGTGTTGCTTAAGACAGAAATTATTTTAAAACCATTATTAATGAAGAGTGAGGTAGAGGAATACCAGTTCATGTCTTGCTCAGGTTTTTACAAAGAGAAATAGAGTATTTCCAGATGTTCTCCCTCATTTCTCCTTTTCACAGAAGGTCAGATGGGTTTGGATATCCCTCAATAAATGACATCATCATTCATCAGTTTTTTGAAAAATGTAAAAATAGTTTGATTAAATATGCAGAAAACTAAGAAATCAGGAAGGAGACAAATAATTTTTCACAACACTGTAAAACTTTCTGCAGCAAGAGTACAGAAACTAGAAAGAGATATCAGATTTGTCCCATATTTACATCATAGTACATATGTACATAGTACTTTTTTATCCCAATAGAACATGTGCTCTAGTATGTATTTGTGCAAGTGAATGAAAGTGAATCCTTAATTTTTCAGGCTGTTTTTTGAGGTGGAGTTGTTTCATTCAATGCACAAGCAGCCTTAATTTATTTAAAATGGTCTCGAGGAAGACAAGGAGAAAAAGTGTGGTGGGGAAATGGTGTTTCTGAATGAGTGAATCTCCTTTGGGGTGAACTTTGTTTGTCTCTAATGTGTGTGTTTTTATCCCCTCCTGCACAGACGGCTCAGCAGACAGGTGCACAGAGACGACCACAGAGGCAACATGTCTACAAGGACCATCAGTCTGCCCTGCAAGCGGGACAGCAAGGGCAGCTTCTTCAAGGTGTGTGTCACTCTGAGCAGTCAGAAACATCCTTACAAACAGAGCTGCGCTCAGCACGCTTCAGAAGCCAGAGGTCAGCTGTCCCTCACTGACCTCTGGCTTCAGTGTGAGGTGGGGCTGGGGATCAGAAAAACCAGTTAAAGGCCAAAACATGGAGAAGATTAAAAGGAGGATGGGACAGAGGTGTAGTTGCCTGAGCGTAGTTCTGTCATGTGTTTTCCTCTAAAGCTTTCTACGTCTTTGTTTTTGTGAAGCTTAGTGTGTGCTGGATTTCCAAAGTTTTTGAGGAAGAAGTTGCAGTCAGCATCACATTCATCAGACCATGAGAAATCAGGCTCTTGTCAAAATTTCCTACATTTCCTACTAAAGAAATTCTGACTGACGTAAAAGAAAATTTCACATTATCTTTTGAAAGATTCATTGCTTTAATCAAGCAATGTGGGTTTTTTTGTGTTTGTGACATCTGACAGTTACAAGTGATACTACCACATCCTGGAGATGGGAACAAGAATTTACATTTCTCTTTCGTAGACATTTATTTATTAGGTGAATTTCATTAAGACTGAAATCAACCTTGTGAGAAAATCCACCCTTAATTTCCTTATTTCGTTTTACACTTAGAGCATGGACTCAACAGAGTGGCATAGTAACTCTGGCACTGACGAGATGTGATAGTTGTCAGATAAAGTACAGTAAAGTAAAATTTAATTGGATGTATTTGGAAAAAAGGGAAAAGTCTAGTCTCAGTAACCCCTGAGACAAGACTTGTGGGTTGAGCAGAGTTGTTAAATGGTTTCATTATGACCGTAAATTGACAATTTCATAACACAAATAAAAAAGAAGTGATAACGCTGGAACATAAATCAGTGTCTCTGCCTGTGCAGCGCAACAACAGGAGTACTCTTAGAGCTCCTACATCTGACCTGAGTGCATGAATAGTTCATAAGGTTATTTGTCTAAATGCTCATCTGAGTTACTGAAAAAAAAATTGTACTGTTGTGAATTCATAAACACACAGTTTTGTCCTTTTGGCTCGATTAGACCTTTAGAAAGATGAATTAACTGAAATCTATGAAGTGTATATTTAACTTTTCCCCACTTGGAGGAAAACGAAGTGGTCGAACTTTGTTCTGGTGCGCTCCTGCAGAACTATGCTCTGTGAGTTCTCCTCACCACTCCCAACAGTTTTCCACAGTGTTCAACATTGTATTATTATTTGTAGATAAAATATTTTTACTATTAAATCACTATTTCATCCTAAATTTAATAGGACATGCTTTGAAAATGTTACTAGGAGCAACTCTTTGTATTAGAAGCTTTGTGAGGTCTGAAGAGAGTCGCTGTGGTGCTGAATCCACTCTCCTGCTCCTCACAGACGATGCTGTTTTTAACACTTGTTAAAAGTGTTATGTTGTCTGGGACTTTCAGGCCTTTTAATTACACCTTTAATAAATCATACTGATGTAGAGTGGAAAGTCACTGTCTTGGCGTTTACACGGCATGCAAGTGTATGGAGTCTGTTAGGACAGGTGTCCGTGCCGTGAGGGTAAAGCGGTGGCATCAGCATGCAAGCATGTGTCTGCGGGTGTGTGGTAGGTTCTCCTTTGTTAAAACCAGCCCTGCACAATTGCATGTAGAGTGTGTCACTTGCTGTAGTTTAGCTTTTTTGTTAGGGTCGTGCTTTGAAGTCATTACTGCTTTGATGTGAGTCAAAGTTGTAATACAAGGCTGTGTGTGTGTGTGTGCGTTTAAGGCAGGACTGTTATCATTACAGCGCTTTGAACTGATTTCAATCAGACAGTTAAGTACATGAACCAAACTACAGCTAACTGCAGGTGTTAGCATGTTGTGATAACTGCCACTGATGGTTAACACTTCGAGTGCAAAGTTCATTTTCAGTAAGAATAGTGGCTCGTCCTGTTCAGACGTTTCTGAGAAACATCACTGAGTGTCAGCTGGTGCTCAGCAAGCCTCTGTTGATCAAGGGTACTGTGTCTGATTGGGTCTAAACATATATATCAAATATAGTATCACTTTTCACACGCTTTTCCACAGGGGTTTAATAAAAATAGTGATGTTGAAAACTAAAAAACTTTGTCACTGCAGACTTGCATAGCTGTAATAGATGTTATATAAGAGCAAGCTGGAAAGTGAGATGGATTTCAGTTTTATTTATTCAGTGCCAAGTCACAGCAGCAGTCGCCTCAAAGCATTTAAGAGTAAATCCTGTAAAATCAGGCTTGCCAGAATTTGGGTCTCAAAACTGAAAAATTCCATTAGTTTTGTCAATATTGCAGAGACCAGATGAATATCTCGCCAGCTGTCAGGTCTTTATGTATTTTTTTTTCCTGATTTATTTTCTTTTTTAAGGATTTTTGTCCTCCACGTATCCAGTTTCTTCTTTTAAAGACACACTGCAAACCATCTTTGTAGCTAAGAGATCTTTGGGAATCCTCTTGTTAGTGCCTTATGTCTGTCAGACTGTGTAACTACAGAAATGAGACGGGCAGACAGGGTGCTAATAACAAACTATCTAAAGATACATTTTAAAACTGGTTCCTTGACAGGTTTGTTATATGTAAACACAACACTGGTTGAGTTAGGTACCTTTGTTTGAATTATTGCAAGAAATTCTGCTTCCATGGAAGATACATTTAAAGAAATAAGAGCTGGTTCAAGACTTTTGCACACTACTGTATCTACCATCAAACATTAGGTGGATATTAATATCAATATTTTGATATATTCTAAAACATAGGACACAAAGTTTTTTATACTTTGATGCCAGTCATATTATAGAGAGACAAATCAGTTATGATTCATAGCAAAAAACAAAAACCCATTGTGATCCTGCTGAAATACAGTTGAAATGTCTACAATTTTATGTCTGTAGCTCAAAGAGAAGTGCTAGAATATTCTAAGCTGTGGTCTGAGCAAGCGTAGCCTGGCTTTCTCTTAATATGCATTCTGCCTTCTTTGGCATCTGGTCAGTCTCGTTTCTATATTTTCCTGTTATGTGAAAGATTAAATTTGGTAGTTAAAGCTGGTTTTATTGCTTGTGGCTCCCCCTGTGGTGGGCTGTAGCTGTTACTCTGGGAGTTGGTTTTTGGCAGTAGCTGTTTATTTTATTCATCTGGCTTAGGAAATTTATTTCTTTGTTTAGCATTTATAATTTGTAAATGGTCATTTATTTCAAACTGATGTAGAGCTGCTACATCTTATTATTACTAGAGATGGACCGATCCGATATTACGTATCGGTATCGGTCCGATACTGACCTAAATTACTGGATCGGATATCGGCGAAAAATAAAAAATGTAATCGATCCATTAAATATCAAAAAAGCAGCTCACAAAACTTGCGACGGAGTAACTCGGCTCATAACCGTAGCACGTAGGAGCAGTGTGCGTCATGTGATAGAGCAGCTGTGTGTATTTGTAGCCTCGCTAGCAATCCGGCAGTTCATCTCCGAAGTTATCCCAGAGAGAAGTAAAGCAAGTGTGTAAGTTCATCTCTGAATGTTTGTAAAGCGTTCCCATGTTAAGCTTAACAACCGATATATGGAGCGACTGCCTCTCTCTCTCTCCCTCACCTTCCTGCTGCTACTTCAATCGTGAAACTGCTTAACGATCAGCTGATCGGCTTTTCTGTCGCGAGTCCGTCTCTCTTCTTTGTTTTTGGCCCACTTTGCACCAGAAAGAGGAAACCAGCGGCTGAACAACAGCAGCACGTTTAAGCTTGATAAGCTGTTGTTAGAATTTATTTAATATTACTTTCTACACCAGGATCCTTTTCTACGTAGCTGACGGCTGGTAACTGTGCAGGGGGATCTAGCAAAGTTTAGCCAGGGGGCCGATAGGGCATGAACAGGGAAAAGGGGCACAAAGACATACTTTTCTTTCTTATTCTCATTTAAAATGTCTAGCTTTTAATAAATAATTATCTGAATCTTACACCCAAAGTTTTAATCTGATGTAAAATGTATAGAAGTCCATTACTGTATATAGTAACTCTTAAGTCTATATACCCTAGTAAGCTATAGTACTTTTTCCTTTGGGAAGGTACCGTCTGTGAATTCTGCAATTCTGTTGAAGAAAGATGTTGAATCTATTTAATTATTCTTGAAAAATAATTTATTTCTGTGCATTTTTTTTCACCCTGCATCAAATTAAAGTTGATTACACTGATTAAGCATCATGAGGTGGAGGGTGGGGGGTGGTTCCCTATTTTTTTTTTTTTTTGCTGGGAGTTTCCAACCCTATTAGTTAGGTTGCTTAATATTTCTGCTAAGTACTCTTTAAAATACCAGAATAGGGAGGATGGAGCAGGTTTAAGTTTATTAGATTGATCAGTGTTGCTGAACTATGAAATATTTTGGGTGCAGTGTATTTTTTACACACAGGTATAACAGAATAGCTTTAGTGTTGTTGTTTATTTAAACTTGAGTATGAACTTATACAAAATGCAGCAAGATATTAAAAAAACAGTTTTATTGATTAAAAAAACACACTATATCGGTATCGGCAGATATCCAAATTTATGATATCGGTATCGGTATCGGACATAAAAAAGTGGTATCGTGCCATCTCTAATTATTACTATAATAAATGATATTAAATTGGTACTTTGATTTCAAAGCAA
Organism: Oreochromis aureus; assembly: GCF_013358895.1. Taxonomy (NCBI): domain Eukaryota; kingdom Metazoa; phylum Chordata; class Actinopteri; order Cichliformes; family Cichlidae; genus Oreochromis; species Oreochromis aureus. The sequence continues at coordinate 4,415,619 of NC_052954.1, read as the reverse complement.
AATGTTGTATGTCTGTTGGGGGGGAAACGTCTGTGGCTTCATTCAGAAAGTGTTGTCTTTCTAAACGTTGGAGGTTGTGAACCTTAAATGTTCCCCTAAAAAATGAAGGAGTCAGATATTTGATTTCCTCTGAAACAGCTGAACTAAAGGTTTCCTCACTGTGCTGAAGCTGCTGATGTGAGGTTGCCCAACAGAAGCTGGACTCATTGCTGGGAAGTGAAACCAATGACATCAGTGACACTCTGATGAGGGTCAAGCCAGACTGACACAAAGAAAAAAGAAGGTAGAATTTGTGTCAAATCGTCCACTTAGATAAACAGTTTATATAGAAAGACAAAGGAGGGGGTTTTTTTTGTAATTTTACAAATAGGCTGTTTTAATTGGATGTGTTCCTGGCCTTAAGTGTCTGCTGCCAGTTTACCTGTAAAGGGTCATTTTTGTGAGTTTCTTGCTGACCTGAAAGTTTCCTTTCTGTTCTTAATACTTATTGTCAAGGCCTTATAATAAGCATTATTTGATGGGTATACAGTGCTTGTGAAGCCCTAAAAGATGTTTATGATCATATGTAGAACTCTTTTATGGATTAAAAATAATAATAAAAGCCGTTAGTTTGTTAAAATGGGTTATTATTTCTTAAAATTAGTAAGGCATTGTTCTTGCTTTAGAGCCAGTGGCTTTAAAAATGTGCAAAATGTTATAATTAGCTGTTACTTTGGCCATAGTTAACATGCAGAATAAAATTAGTTTAGCAACAAAGAAACGAAAGAAAGTTCAGTGAAAGTTCAACACAGACACAATTTAAAGTCTTATTCACATATTTTATGCGTATTTTATGGTTTGATAGCTAATACAGTACATGTTTAACGATTCAAGATGCAGTGCGTTAAATCAGTGAGCTTTGAAGCAGGTGGTAGATGACCCTAGCACAGAAACAAAACCGCCTGTTTTCCTGTTTTTAATTTAACATTAAGGGTTAAATTTTACCCGTTAGGTTTGGGCCTGTTTAGCTCATAGCTATTATGAAAACAAGATATTTGGTCAAAATGTGGTTCTCTGCTCTTGTGTCTCTGTACATTTTTTTTTCTTAATATGATTTGTCTAGAAGTGGAAAAACAGCTGACAGGAAATACTTGATAGAAAAATCAAATATGTATGTGTGTGATCACATGAGTGCTGTTGCAACTGGCATTTTAAAAAAGCTGATGTGTGGGTCTTTTTTTAGTACATTTGATCAACCTTTTTGGTTGTGAAATGTTTGTGATCAGGCATCCACGTAACTTCCAACCCAACTACATGGAAGTGGGATTCTTGCTTGTTCTTTCTTGCATCTCACAGCAGGAAGGCTCTGGGTTAAATCTCTTTTCAGCAACCTGACTGGGCGTTTTACACTTCACTTGTTGTCAAAGTAGAGTCCAGCAAAATAAAATACTTATACTTTTAGTTAAACAGATGGGCAATGTTGAGGACTAAATACTGCTTGGAGTAGAGTGAGCTGCAGCACCCTGAGCACGCCAAACTCCAACATCCATTATCTGTGTTCAACTAAGATGACAAGGCAATATTTCCAGCTAGTACTGTAGGAACGGGTCTACGGGGATGATGAACACACTGAAGTAATGGTGTCTGAATTCTTTGCTTCCCTTTGCTTACCCACCAACTCACCATTTGGCCGTTATGTTTCATTTCAGTATACAGCTGGTTTAAAACAAACATCCCATGCATAAGCATCACATAATTACAATGTGGCCATTCAGACAAATTGCAAAACGTGTTTATTTTCAAGTTACTATGATTCAAACCACGCTATATTGATACTGTGTTGTGATTAACAAGATTTGAATGGTGAACAATACAGATCTCTGTGGAACCTGTACGGACATGAAGATGTTCCAACATGAACGCAGACACAAATTGTTTCCTCTGTAGCAACTCTGGTTAGTTAATGGGAAGTGGTTAAATGGGAGTAGACTGTCTTGCAACCACAAACACGCAATTCTACTTCTCATGGACAAATGCCATCCTTCGCTTCTTAAACACATCCTAATAAAATAAACATAACCTAAACCCGACTCTAACCTGAACCATAAAGTTCTTTCCGAGTCCTAAAACATCCTTTGAAAGTCAGGATGTCCTCACTCCCAAGAGCCGGATTGATCCTCACAAAGAGTTTGCAGCACAGGAAACGCATCAGAAGCACTTTGATCATCGAGTCTTCGTCTCTGTGTCTGTTTAGCTCATCGACTCATTTGCCTGGGAGATCGGCACTCTGAAGAAGGAGATGGGGAAAAACACGGAGCCTGCGGGAGGAGATCAGAAGACAGAAACACTTGTGGGGTGAGCTCATGCCATGTCTGTATTAAAGACAGTTCCTGAATTGTGTGTCTGCTTGTGCTTGTATATTTTTAGATTTCTTCTGGTGTATTTCTCCATGGCTGCCAGCAGAGAGCGCTCCTAGCAAACCTTTAGGTCTTGATGTGTGAAATGTGGTGATATCGGCACAAAGATGCCACTAAGCTATGTCAGGAGTCAGCTTGACAAACAGGAGTTGCTCTGCAGTGCGTGTTTCTCACTCATCTCTCAACTGTGATAAAAGCATCTCTGAAAAAATACCTGATTTGCCTGTAAACATGCAGCACTCACCTGTGGATGTAATGTAAAGTTTCATACCTTAGCTGTAAGGTTCAGTGTGGACTTCAGTGATTAATTCCTCTGAGAGACGGTTTCTGTAGAATTCAGAAAGTACCGGTTAGTTATTGAGGAACTGAGAAGGAGGTTGATAGGCACTGTGAGGCACACTGTCTGTGTTGGAATAATTTAAACTAAATTTACTGAATTAGTCATAGCTTTTTTTTTAAACACAATGAACACTTTGGGCATTAAAAGTTTGGGTGGGCAGCTTAGTATATAGTGAGAGCTGGAAGAATTGTGTGTAATCTCAGTAGGAGGCTTTACTGCATTAGTAAATAACATATTAAGTAAACATATTAAGTAAATATGTGAGCTTCTGTTGACTGTTTTCAGAAATATAAAGTTAAAAGATGTCTTGATGGTTGTCCAAACAAACTATAGGCTGGGCCGCACTGAGTGCTTTAGTCACATGACAAGCCACATATTCCCAAGTATTCCTCCACAACTTGTTTCTCCTCTACAGTTTAAACCTCACATTCACAGCTAAAAGACCAGTTAACCTAGCTTGCATGTCTTTGGACTGTAGGAGGAAACCAACAAAGACTCAAACCATAAATGTTCTTACCTGGAGGGAACCATCACAACACTGCATAGCTCACTGATGCTTCACAACAAGAGTTTAGAAAAAAGACTTTCTCTTGATGATTTGGAAATGGTTGCATCAGCTTTCTGAGCATAAAGTCTACAGTGTTCTAAAGTATTTGCCCCTTTCCAAATTTCTTAGGTTTACTTTTGCATATTTGTCACATCTAATATTTCAACAAATTTTATTATGAATTGATAGAAAACAGTGTTGAAAAAATGATTTCATTTGGAAAAACACTAACTAACCTTGCTCTATGTGAACAAGTAATTGCCCCCTAAACCTAATAACTGTTTGTGCCACATTTGGGACCAAACACAGGAGTGAAGCTGATGAGTCCTTCATGTCACTTGGGATACTCATCAATGCGGCTGTATTAAAACAGTGTTTTCCAGCATGAAGAGGCTGTTTAAGGTCATGTTAAGGATTCAAAAAGAATGAAGTCTATACTTTGACTCAGCTATTCCATTGCTTTTTTGTTTTTTTAAAGCCGTTCAGAGGTGGCTCAGTCCAATAAACATCATCACTCTAAACAGTAATGCTCACAAAGACTGCTTTATGGCAATTTTTACCGTTAACAATCAAACTGAAGTATTTCAATATTCTCCCAGTGTAGTATTTCACTGGATAGACATGTTTTAAAAAGTAAATAAAGTAATTAATTAATAAATACAAAAGAGAAAGTAGTTTTACTTGGACTGCTAGAAAGTTTCTAGTAAATTTCATTAAAGGGAACTGTGAAAAAGGAAGTCGAGGCGTCATTTTAGCCACACTTTGGGGATTTTTGTCTGCGTGGGTGCGTTCGATCTAATCAGTCCACCTTTGTATCGTGCTTTATTTGAGTTTATTGCTGAGGAACAGCTCATCTACAACATTTCTTTGCATTTCTTCATCTTTTTACTACTTTTTATTAATTAACTATGTCAATAAAAAAACTATTTTAATAAATACCAGGTTTGTTGTGGATATAGCACCATGTGAGAATGTCTCTGAACATGCATTCAATTCTAAAATATGTTCAAATGTTACACCTTAAAAGAAAAATTCTGTGTGTTTTTGTGGTTTGTATAGCCGGTCACTGATGCTTGATTTTATGTGTTTGTTTTTCCAGACTGGGGGAAGAAGTGGGAGGCCTCTTCCTGCAGGCCTCACCTTGTGCTGGCATCAGTGGAGGGCTAGCCGGTGCCAGAGACTCTGGCTACGACTCGCTCCACCGACGCCTCAATGTCCTGGACAGACTGGTGCATACCCATACTGTGTGGCTACAGCTGGGCCTTAGGCACGAGGAAGCCGTGCACATACTGCAGAACCAGCCAGCTGGGGTGAGGCAACGGCTGCCACTGCGGCTTCCTGCTTTCCAACACTGCTAACTTACCTGGAGGCTCTCGCTTTGGATTAATATTTAATGTTTAATACAACAGAGGCTTGAAATCACAACTAACACGGCAAACTTTTTCTTTTCCTCAATAAAACCAGTCACAACAGTGGTAGTGTATTGTTTGACCTCGGCCTAAACGCAGTCAGCTTATATGTATTACAACAAGATCACTCACAAAACAACATGATGGGAGTCACTTTTTTGAGTCTTAAGGAACTAATTTTGTAAAAAACTTAAAAAAAACAAACAATAAAAGTGTGTTGAGTATTTCTGCTACGGTAAGTGTTTGTCTGTTTTTAAAGAAAATATTTTGGATTAATTGGACCAAAATAAATGATATTGCCGATACCCCACCTCTCTGCAAGATTCCATCAAAATCCGTGTTTTTTAAAATCTCTATATTCTTGCTGATTAACTGTTGACCATTCAAAGGCAAAAGTGAAGGTATGGGTTTAGATGCCAGTGCTAGGCCACCAGCTGAAACAGTCAGTCTGTAGTTCTAAAGTTGAAAAGAGAATTTCAGTGATCTAACCTGATGCTTCAGCCGCTGCTGGATTTCACGTATAATCAGCTGAACTAGCAAAAACTAAACTAGTGCAGGACCAAATATGTCCTCAGTTCGATTTTTAGTTTAGCTTTAGGATACTTTTAGTCTCTGATAACAGTAAATATACAGCACTACACGTTTCATTGTTGTGTATATGTTGTGTAAATATAGGAAGAGCATGGATGTTAGGACATTCCTTACAGTATTTCCAGCTCTCTAGAAAACACAGCTGAGTCAGCAGAACATGAAGAATGACCCAGTTTTTGTGCAAACGTGTTGTCTGGGGGCTTTTGCCCCCTGGTAGGGTCTCCCATGGCAAATTGGTCCTGGGTGAGGGACCAGACAAAGAGCGATTCAGAAGACCCATATGAAGAGAATATCGAGGGAACAGTTTACCCTGCCCGGGGAGGGTGCCCGAGGGCGAGCGTCTGGTGGCCGGGCCTTAGTCCATGGGGCCCGGCCGGGCACAGCCCGAAGAGGAGACATGGGCCCATCATCCCGCAGGCCCACCACCCGCAGGAGGCGCCATAGGGGTCGGGTGCATTGTGTGCTGGGCGGCGGCCAGGAGCGGAGGCCCTGGCGGACTGATCCCCGGCTGCCAAGACTGGCAATAGGGACATGGAATGTCACCTCTCTGGTGGGGAAGGAGCCTGAGTTAGTGCGTGAGGTTGAGAGGTACCGACTAGATATAGTCGGGCTCACCTCTACGCATGGCTTGGGCTCTGGAACCAGTCTCCTGGAGAGGGGCTGGACTCTGTCTCAGTCTGGAGTTGCCCCTGGGGAGAGGCGGCGGGCTGGAGTGGGTATTCTAATATCCCCTCGACTTGCTGCCGGTACGTTGGGGTTTTTCCCGGTGGATGAGAGGGTTTGTTCCCTGCGCCTTAGGGTCGGGGAACGGGTCCTGACTGTCATCTGCGCTTATGCGCCGAGTGGCAGTTCAGAGTACCCAGCCTTCTTAGAGTCCCTAGGGGGGGGGTGCTGGAAGGTGCCCCATCTGGAGACTCTGTTGTCCTGCTGGGAGAAATCAATGCTCACGTGGGTAACAACAGCGAGACCTGGAGGGGCGTGATTGGGAGGAACGGCCTCCCTGATCTGAATCCGGCGGTGTTTTGTTATTGGACTTCTGTGCAAATCACAGTTTGGCCATAACGAACACCTTGTTCGAACATAAGAGTGTCCATAAGTGCACGTGGCACCAGGGCGCTCTAGGCCGCAGGTCGATGATCGATTTTGTAATCGTATCACCAGACCTGCGACCATATGTTCTGGACACTCGGGTAAAGAGAGGGCTGAGCTGTCAACTGATCACCACCTGGTGGTGAGTTGGATCAGGTGGCGGGGAAGGCGCTGGACAGACCCGGTGCACCTAAACGTGTAGTGAGGGTGTGCTGGGAATGTCTAGCAGAGGCCCCAGTCCGTGAGATCTTCAACGCACACCTCCGGCAGAGCTTCAACAGCATTCCGAGGGAAACTGGGGACATTGAGTCCGAATGGACCACATTCAGCGTCTCCATTGCCGAAGCTGCTGCAGTGAGCTGCGGCCGCAAGGTGGTTGGTGCCTGCCGTGGTGGTAATCCCCGAACCAAATGGTGGACACCAGAGGTGAAGGGAGCCACCAGGCTGAAGAAGGAGTCCCATCGGGCTTGGTTAGCCTGTGGGACTCGGAGGCAGCCGACAGGTATCGACAGGCCAAGCGGAATGCGGCTCGGGCAGTGGCTGAAGCAAAAACTCGGGTGTGGGAGGAGTTCGGAGAGGCCATGGAAAAAGACTTTCGGACTGCCTCGAAGAGATTCTGGCAAACCGTCAGGCATCTCAGGAGGGGAAAGCGGTGCTCTACCTGCACTGTGTATAGTGCTGGCGGAGCGCTGCTGGCGTCAACTGAGAAAATTGTCAGGCGGTGGAAGGAATACTTGAGGACCTCCTTAATCCCACTGACACGTCTTCCGAGGAGGAAGCAGAGTCTGGGGATGAGGGAATGACCCACCAATTTCCGGGGCGAGGTCACTGAGGCAGTTAAACAACTCCTTGGTGGCAGAGCCCTGGTGTTGATGAGGTCCGCCCGAGTTCCTGAAGGCTCTGGACGTTGTAGGGCTGTCCTGGTTGACACGCCTCTACAATGTTGCGTGGAGATCAGGGGCAGTACCCTGGACTGGCAGACCGGGTGGTGGTCCCCATCTTTAAGAAGGGAGACCGGAGGGTGTGTTCCAACTACAGGGGATCACACTCCTCAGCCTCCCTGGGAAAGTCTATGCCAGGGTGCTGGAAAGGAGAGTTCGTCCGCTAGTCGAACCTCGGATACAGGAGGAACAATGCGGTTTTCGTCCTGGTCGCGGAACACTGGACCAGCTCTTTATCCTCTCAAGGATACTTGAGGGTGCATGGGAGTTTGCCCAACCAGTCTACATGTGTTTTGTGGACTTGGAGAAGGCATTCGACCGTGTCCCTCGGGTGTCCTGTGGGAGGTGTTGCGGGAGTATGGGGTGTCTGACCCATTGCTACGGGCCATTCGATCCCTATACAACCGTTGCAAGAGTTTGGTTCGCATTGCCGGCAATAAGTCGGACTCGTTCCCGGTGGGTGATGGGCTCCGCCAGGGCTGCCCTTTGTCACCGGTTTTGTTCATAATTTTATGGACAGGATTTCTAGGTGCAGCCAAGTGGCGGAGGGCTTTCGCTTGGTGGCCTCAGAATCTCATCTCTGCTTTTTGCGGATGATGTGGTTCTGTTGGCTTCATCAGGTGAAGGCCTCCAGCTCGCACTGGAGCAGTTCGCAGCCGAGTGTGAAGCAGCGGGAATGAGGATCAGCACCTCCAAATCTGAGGCCATGGTTCTCAGCCGGAAAAAGGGTGGAGTGCCCACTCCGGGTCGGGAATGAGTTCCTGCCCCAAGTGGAGGAGTTCAAGTATCTCGGGGTCTTGTTCGCAAGTGATGGGAGAAGGGTGCCGAGATCGACAGGCGGATTGGTGCTGCGGCTGCAGTGATGCGGACGCTGCACCGGTCCGTCGTGGTGAAGAGGGAGCTGAGTGTAAAAGCGAAGCTCTCAATCTACCGGTCGATCTCGTCCCTACCCTCACCTATGGCCACGAACTGTGGGTAGTGACCGAAAAAACGAGATCGCGGATACAAGCGGCAGAAATGAGCTTCCTCCGAAGGGTGGCTGGCCTCTCCCTTAGAGATAGGGTGAGAAGTTCGGCCATCCGGGAGGGGCTCAGAGTAGAGCCGCTGCTCCTCCACATCGAAAGGAGCCAGTTGAGGTGGTTCGGGCATCTGACAAGGATGCCTCCTGGGCGCCTCCTGGGTGAGGTGTTCGGGCATGTCCCACGGGAGGAGGCCCAGGGGCAGACCCAGGACACGCTGGAGAGATTATATATCTCGGCTGGCCTGGGAACGCCTTGGTGTTCCCCCGGATAAGCTGGAGGAGGTGGCTGGGGAGAGGGAGGTCTGTGCTTCTCTGCTTAGGCTGCTGCCCCCGCGACCCGACCTCGGATAAAGCGGATGAAGATGGATGGATGGATGGATGGGTTAACTGGATGTGTTCTCTTTTCTTACCGATAGACATTTGTGGTGAGGAAATCAGCCAGCCTGCAGAAAAAAGTCATATCTCTACGCATGGATAAAGACTCGAGCGTTCCTGTCAAAGATTTCCCCGTAAAGGAGAGCCAGTACAGTAAGTGTTTGTTTTTCTCTGCTATTTTTAACCACTGAAGTACACGAAGCTGTCAGTCACCAGCATCAGCATCATTATCGCCGTCCATTACTGAACAGAAACCCAACTTGTTTAGATGTTTTTGGTGACAACATACCTCATGACTTACACCTGTCTCATAACCAGCTATTTGAGTAGACAGACAGTATCAGTATTCCTGAAGGCTGAAGGCCTAAATCTAAAATTGAAAAAAGAATCCCAGGCCTAAACAACACTATAAACCACAGAGACTCGGGTCGAAGATGAACACAAGAGCACTTTCCAGCTGCCAAGTTTCCACACAGGACCGCAGTGCTGTGCGTTCACAGCAGAGCCGTCATCAGAGATGAGCTCGGCAATAGCAGACAAGCCTGTAGTAAAACTCTAATACTTATCTCTTCAAAATATGTCACAGGCTTTCATATATTGTTTGTTTCTCTTCTTTTCTGTGATCACTTGTTCCTCCTCTGTCACTCTGAATTAGTGTGTTAGTGTTGCATTTTCAGCCACATAAAAAGTGGGATTTTCCAGACTTCCAGAATGCATACAGTCTACTTCTTGTACCTGTCTGTTGCCATCAGTTTCTGTCTGCATCGACCTGGAATTTCCAAATGCTTACCCAGCAACAGAATGTGCTGAGTGTGAATCTCAGCCCTGCTAAACTAAAGAGACAGTGACGTCTCTCTTTGCACCTGCAGAGAAAACAATGAGCACAGTGAGACAGAAAGTCTTCTACTAAGCATTTCCAATACTCTCAGTGATCTGTATTTTGCAGCAGTAATAATGAGTTACTGTTTTATAAGAACTGATTTTTAAAGATCACTTTCCTGTTCCTTTAAAGTGTCTTTTCTTAAGCTGACATGCATAGAGACATTCTGCAATAATCTGGAGGACAAATTTTAGAGTGACTGAGAATGTAAGCCGAATCGTTTATGTTTCACTTGTTTAAAGTGGGGTTTTATTTTGAAGAGAGAGAGAGATATGAAATGTATTTATATATTTGTCCCAATATTATGATAACAGTGCAACCATCCAAGGAAATGCAAACAGAAAAAGGACTGGATTCACCCCCCGAGCAGCACGTGCATACTTCCAAAACTTGCCCAGTTTTGGAGTTTTTTTCCACTTTACCCTTACACTGCTGTCTGGAACTGCTTTTTTTTTAAGTAACCATTAGTGGTATTTTCCCCCTGGTGTGACTCTAAGCTCACCTCAGCCACATTGTCCACTGCATGAAGAGCTGGCCTTTGATTGAGCGGTGATAAACATTTGGCAAGCAAAGCTGCAGGTGTTGCAATAACAGTTTAAAACATTAACAGGAGCATTCTACCTGGGAGGGATTTCTTCGATGTGAATCATTTTCTCTGTAAGTCAATAACAAGTCTGTTCTGTGGCCTGTTTGAACCTGTGCTCTTTAACAGAGAATTGTGATTAATGGACTTTGATAAAGGTATTTGGGCAGGTATCCTGTGATGGGTGATGTGGGAATGTGGTACCAGGCCTGCTGTCATTGCTGTGAATTGAAGTGCCAGATAAAAGAAATCAAGTTGGCGCCAGTAAGAGTGAAGGCTGACTGGCCACGTGGCAGCATACAGGCGCTTTGGCTGAAGGAAAAAGTTTAAACTGTCAATGATCTGTCCCAAAAGTAGCAGACAGGTAATAATAAGGGCTCCTGATAGCTGATGCCATAGGTGGAAATGACTGGATATTAAGTGTTCAGTGGAAAGTCAAACCAATGTCAATTTGATCAAATCTGGACCAATCTGATGCTGCTACAAAATAAGGGACTTTTCATGTCCGTGTGCTAAAATCAATATTTCAACAAGTAAAAGTGAAATGACTGAAGGAAGATTTGAAGTCCTAGAAAAAAGAGACTTGTACATTATTGGTGTGCTGCCATGTCAGCAGGTTTGATTTTAACCCACTTTCCTTCTTTTCCAAGACTGAATATGATGTTGTCTTTGTCTTACTACATTCTTCTCAGAGTTTAACGCGTTCACCATTCGAAGATCTTGGTCATGTTTAGTTCAGTGCCAGGAGCGTTAACTGTGTGTCAAGTTGTGAGCAAACAGCCTTCTTGATTCGTGTATTACCGACAACATGCGTGCTAAGGATTTCCTTCTTTGTTTTCTAGCATGGTGTTCTTTTACAAACTAATGAGTCAGTAAGTCGAGGAAAAGTGGTCACACCACTGTCATTCTCGTTGGTGTTGTTTGTATATAGTTTATGACCTTGTGGGGGATTCCTTTGAATTAAGGGACTATAAAGCAGAATTGAACCACACTTTGCATGCACTGCCTTAAAACTTGGCTCTGACATTTGAATGTTTTACATTGCCTCATTGGCCTTTGCTGCTGAAAACCGTTTTAAAAAGACTCAGCCGTCTTTTTCCAATGCTTGAACTGATCGTGTGCTTCTGTTTTCCTACAGCTTTCTCTCTAGAGGGATCAGGACTGAGCTTTGCAGACCTTTTCCGCCTCATGGCCTTCTGCTGCATCAGCAGGTAAAATCACCACACCATCATTATTGCAAACTGTTAGACATTCATATTTCAGCTGTTAGCTTTAAAGCACCTATCTACTGCTTCTGTTTCTGTTATTTAAAAACTATCATCACAAAACCCAAGAAAGAAGAACTAGTCATCTGTCCATATTCTACAACTAATCTGGGTCAGAATAAGCAGACCTCACACTGTGCCGGAGCCCTAATTGCCTCCAGCTCTTCTGAGGGGATACTGACCCAGTCACAGTCCCGAGTCAGCCAAGACACACAATCATTCCGGTGTGTCCTGGGCTTCCCCGTGGTCTCCTTGTGTCTGGATATGTCTGAAATACCTCATCTAGGTGGCATTTTTGTCAGACTCCCAAACCACCTCTGCTGGCTTCTTTTGATATGGAGAAGCAGCGGCTCCAGTCTGAGCCCGCCTTGAAACACTGAGCTCCTAACCCTGCATCTGACAAATAAACTCAAAACTTCCACAGCTTGTATTCACAATCTGCTAGCAGTTCATAATATGGGTAAAATGCTTATGCACTGTTATGGGGTTGTTCTGATACGTATTGACCTATCTATTGCCTGCTCTGCACAGGGGTCAGGTATTAAAATAAAACCTACTATTCAAATTACAGACCACCTATTTCTTTGTAAGTTGTTAAAATGATGAATTCAACAGGGGATCAAAAATGTATATCCTCCACTGCCCCAGTGTGTCTGGGGTTCACCGTGACATCAATACCATAAACTTACGTTTACTGTTGTTCACACATGCTTGTATGACGAAAACTGTAAAATCTTTGAAATGTTTTGGTAAAGTCCCAGAGGTAGGAGAGCAGCATGCATGTATTATCCTCCACAGCTCTGTGGTTGAACCCACACCTTAGCCACCATCGCACACTCAAGCTGAGCCACGGCTTTTTCAGCATGGTGACTAACACAAGTAGCTTTTTAAATCAAACCGCTTTTCCTCCGTGTTCTCCCTTTCATTGGTCCTTTTCTCTGTTTCTCAGGGATGTGTTGCCATTTACTCTGAAGCTCCCGGAGGCCATCGCTTCAGCCAGAACTTTTTCTGATCTTGAGGAAGTTGCTAAGCTTGGTGCAGGTTTGTTCACTTATTTATATGTAGAGTGTATTAATGGTCAAGTTGGGGAACTCAAACTGCAGAGAGAAATAAATATTACATTTTTTGGCTACATGTAAACTTTAAATGTTGAGGCCATTTTGAAAATAAATGGTAAATGGCCTGTATTTATATATAGCGCTTTTCTGGTCCCTAAGGACCCCAAAGCGCTTTACATATCCAGTCATTCACCCATTCACACACACATTCACACACTGATGGCGGTGATGGCAAGCTACGTTGTAGCCACAGCCACCCTGGGGCGCACTGACAGAGGCGAGGCTGCCGTCACTGGCGCCACCGGGCCCTCTGACCACCACCACTAGGCAATGGGTGAAGTGTCTTGCCCAAGGACACAACGACCGAGACTGTCCGAGCCGGGGCTCGAACCGGTAACCTTCCGATTACAAGGCGAACTCCCAACTCTTGAGCCACGATCGCCCCCAATAATGTCTGCGTAACATCTGTGTTCAGTGTGACTCTCAGTGATAGTTGGTTGTTTATTCACTAAGTAATTTGGAAGCTTATAGAGCTATGTATTCTATGAAAGTCTAAGGAATGCAGTATATACTGCAAGTATGGAAGTAAATTGTTGCTGAGCGCTGTTGATGGCCAATTGCTATTCTTCTCCATTCAGTCATCTGCAGTGATTTGGAAGTAATTAATGATTCTCCAAAAGTTGATTCTGTTCATCTGGACATAGCGTTTTCAGTGGGAGAAACGTTTCTCCCACTAAAACGCTACGTCCAGATGAACAGAATCAACTTTTGGAGATTTACTTACCTGAATGATTGAGCATGCATCAAGACGTAATTAATAATTGCTCAGTTTTAGAGGTTTTCTTTGTTCAAACTGACTTGTGGACTTCCTTTTTTTTTTATTCATGTTTTGGATGGACAGAAACATTAACAGATATACAACAGGAGTAATCATATTGTCAGTTCTCTGTCCGTTTCTTAACAGCAGCAAACAAATAAGGGCTAACAATAACTAAAGAAAGCCAAAAGGAAGAAAACACCCCAAAACAAAAACAAACAAACAAACAAAAAAAACCAGGAGAAACAAAATAAGAAACCGCCTCCTGGGAAACACCAGCAAAAACAAAAGCAAAAGGGGCAAAACACCCTGGTGCCTAAAAACAAAACACAACCTTGACCACTGATTACATTAACCAATTTCTTCCCTCTACTGGCTTTCAAAGAAAAAGAACAACATCAAAGATACCAACGACACATGAAAAACAAAATAACAAAACAAACACCAAACCCCCCCAAAAAACAACACTTATCACATTATCTAAGAGACATTGTCGATGTAAAACAAAAAAGGACCCCAGACCTGCTCAAAAATATCTTCTCTCCCCTTAATTCTGTACATAACCTGTTCATATAATGCCATCTTGGACATTTGTTCAGTCCATTCCCTGAGAGAACAGGGGCTGGATGACTTCCAGCCCCTCAGTATTATCGTGCATCCTGTTATAAAAGCTAGACGCATCCATAGTCTCTGTCTTCTGGAGAGGATACTGTTGTCAGGTAACAGACCCAGGACACACACAGCTGGAGACTTAGAAAGATTAAGTTTAAAAATATCATTCACCAAGTTAATGATCCCGTCCCACAAATAATAATTTTTCCAGCATGCATACAACATATGAACTAGGGTCCCGGCTTCCTCCGGACATTTCCAACAGGTGTCATTATCAACAAGCTTCAGCCTGCCTAATTTACTGGGAGTCTAGTAATTTCTGTGGAGCAACTTGTATTGGATAAGTTGAGACTGTGTTTCAGGTGAGCAAACATACCATGATGAAACCAGCTTCTTCCAACTGTCCTCTAAAATCTGAATTCCCAGATCCTTCTCCCAGCACTGGCTCAGCCCCCCCAAATTGGGAGAGTGCGCCTCTCTGAAGATCCCGTAGAATTTGGATGCCCTGATTCTATTAATGCCAGGAGCTGCAAACACCTCCTGAATACTAGATGGAGGGTCTGGGTTATTAATCAAAATGGCTTTAATACAGTGTCTAATTTGAAAAAAAACTCCAAATTTCCCTTGGATCCAGATTAAATTCTCGTCTGATTTCTGGAAATGATTTCATGCCAGTCTGCCCAAATAAATCCCCCACCTGATTGATACCTGCCCTAGCCCAAGCCTCCCACCTGACCGGTTTCTTACCAATTAATATTTTCTTATTATACCAGATAGAGGCTCTAGAGGTAAGATAGGGGCTAGTATTGATAAATTGGTGAGCTCTAAACCAGGTCTCTTGTATGAAAGCCAATACTGGATCTTTAGATGGTACTGGTCTTCCCCTCTGAGTGAGGAAGGCCTCTAAAGACGAGGGAGCCACAAGACTTTCCTCAATCGCAACGCATGATGGCTTCTCCGGTGGGTGATCTTATCTAACTGAGAGAGGGAGAAAGGGAGAAAGCATAGTGATACCAGACCATCTTGGACATTGCCAACCCGCCACTATCTTTAGCAGCATATAGTTTGGACCGATTAAAAGATGGTTTTTTGCCTGCCCACACAAAACCCTCCACACCAGGGGCGATTTTAGCCCATTTTTGGGGGTGCTGAAGCACCCCCAAAATGAATCAAAGCACCCCCAAAGATTTCTTACTTTTTTTGACAATATTTGCTGTTTGTGGGACACACTACTAAAAATATAAAAAGCATACAGTACGTAATTGAGATGGAACATTTTAACAACAAAAGTATAGATAACCCCTCCCTCCTCCGAAAATGGTTTGTTCCAGCTCGTCTTTCCCCTACTCTGGCTCTAGCTCCGTTGCTGCCAGAGCAATGGTGGCTGAGACGCAGCGGAGCGGACGTGGAAGCGCCTGCCTTAAAACAGGACATATTAGCTGCATTTAACCTTCAGTTACTCTTTATATAGTTAGGTAGGAGTCAGGCCATGTTTCTTTTTAGCTGAAAAACATTACACCCAGGTAACCTGCAGTGTTGAAAACGTGTTTCCTGACTATGTTTGCTACCCTATAATCCGTCCTACTCTGTAGTAAAATCAGCGATATTTGATTGTCCTGTTGCTCCCATTGAAATTTATATAGCCTATTTAAAATCTAAAACTTAACATTGTCCGTAGCCTGCTGTTGTTACCACTGTCCTGTTTGAAATGTAAATGAGAGAAACTGGTTATTTTGTCATATGTGCATGTGCCGATATTAAACCCAAGGTACTAACTAGCTAACTGACTGGATGCCCATTAACCTTATAACTCCTGTTGTGTGTGTGTGTGTCTGTGTGTACAGAGAGATAGCCAGGTTCATAATGGATATGAGGAAGTTTTTTCAAAAAAAGGAGCCACATTCAGGTAAAAGTGTAGGATCAAATGATCCATCAATAAAGGATAATGTTGGATCAGTGTTTCAGTATTTATATCCTTTATTAGATGTACATGTGGTTTGGTTATTTGCCTTTTGGTTGAAAGTACACTGAGAGAGGACTTTTTATTAGTGATCTTAATAGTATTTTATTTAATCTAATTGAATACAATCTATTTGTGTGTGATTGTCAGTCCAAAGAGGGAGAGAGGAAGAGGGGAACATGAGGAGAAAGTACAAGGTCAGGAAGAACCAGGTAAGAAAACAGACAGGGAATACTAACAGGCAAAACAGAAACTGTTAAACTGGCAAAGAAAAAACCCCAACTAATTTTATTCATACAATCTGGAAGTTGTGTTCTCCCTATATTAAAGCTGCTATACAGAATCTGCAAAACAAACTGGGTTGTCAGCCCTGGCACTGCATTACCATATTGAACTTCAGTCAGAGGAAGTCACGGTTGCCAAAAACGTTTTGAAGCTCAAGAGTGAGGCTGGTGCCATTCCAGATATGTTAACATTGTACAATATTCTGGATAGTCGGATCTTCCCCACACTGAAAACTGTTATTCAGGTTGCCCTACCAAACCCAGTTAGCAGCTGTAGCTGTGAAAGGTCTTTTAGTGTCTTGAGTCAGCTCCATACCTGGCTGAGAAGTACCATGGGTCAAAGCAGACTCCAGCACCTGGCTGTGATGTCAGTTGAGAAAGAGATGCTTGAAAGACTTAACCACCAAAATGTGATAGACAGATTTGCCAACCTCAAGGTGAGGCACATAGGTTAAAAGAAAAGAAAAAATCTGCAGGGCCATAGTAGTATCTGCGCTAAAGATCTTTTCATACATTGTATACATTGTACCATAGGCCAAGGTGTCTCAATTTTTCAAATTTTTTAATAATATTTTGTACATTTCAAGGACTCTTCTATTTTTGGAGTGTATTTTTTATGTATCTGTATTATATTATACATACACTTTAAAAGTGAATCTCTGTCCAAAAAATGCACTCAGTTTACTTTTTACTCACTATGAGCGTCATTCATTATTCTTCCGCAGTAATTAAGGTTAGGATATGTTTTTTTTTTTTCAAATTCCAATCCATTCTTCTTTAGCAGTAGTCGACTTTAGCAGCATTTAAATAACCTTTATCAGATTTGATGGTTTTGTTACAAACTTTTCAAAAAAGTGTTTTGCTTTTCTTTCACAAATGTGGGGATTAAATTGTGTTAAAATGTACAAAACAGTGATGTCATGTTTTGTGACGAGGACCCAGGCACAGAGAGACTTGATGAATTTAAGAATCTTATGATTTAATAAAGAAATTTGCAGACTTGCATAGAGATGGTAAAATTATGATGACTGATAATGGAGATGAAGACAACAGACATTTGAGGACAGGGAGGAACAGGTTTAAATGCACCAACGAGACAGTCAGAGGGAACTCGGGACAACTGGAGACATTTAAGGATGCAGGGACTGACAGAGACAGGGAAGAAGTCTCATCGTGACGAGTAAAGTTTACCTTGCCTGGATGGGCAGCTCTCTGGGTGCTCAGCACCCCCAAAGCTCTGATCCTAGAATCGCCCCTGCTCCACACATGTATTATAAAGCTTTAGCAAGTTATGTGGGACTGCTATAGGTAACATGTGGAGAAAGTACTGGAATTTAGGAGCAATAATCATCTTTACCAAGTTAATTCTGCCCAGAAGGGACAGATTTATTTTAACCCAATTCTGCAAAAGCGGACGAATGTTTTGAATCACTGGGGAGATATTTACTTGCATTATGTTATCTAAACCAGGGGTTAATTTAATCCCCAAGTAGGTCAAACCCTCGGGCATCCACTTGAACTGCCATGAGCTCCTAATGGCTGGAGGACACAATTTAGAAATGGGCATAGCTTCGGACTTAGACCAATTTATGGTGTAGCCAGAGATTACAGAGAAGGAATCAATAATTGAGGAGATTGCAGGAACGGCCTGTTCTGGGTTACTTGAAATCAATAAAATGTCATCTGCATACAAAAAAGTTTTATGTTCTTCTTGACCCATATCCACCCCTCTGATTTGCTTACATTCACGTAGTGCAATAGCCAGAGGCTCCAAAAACAGGGCGAAAATGAGAGGTGATAAGGGTGAACCTTGTCTAGTGCCCCGACTTAACGAAAAGGAGGGTGACATTATCCCATTGGTAGTAACTGTAGCCGTTGGATCTGTGTATACCACCTGAATCCACTGCCTGAAAATGGGACCAAAACCGAATCTCTTCAACGTATAAAACAGAAAGGGATACTCAACTTTATCCAAGGCCTTCTGTGCATCTAAGGAGAAGGCGACGACAGGATCTAAATTGTTCCTGCTCTTCCAGAATATATGCAATATCCTACGTAAGTTATCTGCAGAACTTCTGTTTTTCACAAAACCGACCTGATCCCTATGCACCAAACAAGGAAGAACCTTCTCAAGCCTCAAAGCTAGTATCTTGGAAATAATCTTTGTGGGTCTTTCCCTTTTTTATGTAATAACGTGATCACTGCCGATCGCATACTAAGTGGTAATCTCCCCCTTTGAAACGCATCTTGATATACCGACAATAGTCTTGGAGCTAATTCGCCCACAAACACCTTGTAAAAATCTGATGGAAATCCATCGTTACCTGGAGATTTGCCCAATCTAAGACTACCAATTGCCTGCTTAACTTCCTGTTCCAGCTTCATCAGCTTGTCCCTCTCAGCTTTTTTAATCAAGGAGCAATACTGGATAAGGCGCCCCCTCAGGTAGGCCTTAAAAGCATCCCAGGTCATTCCAACATCGTCAATAGAGCCCTCATTGTACAACCAAAACTCCTTCATCATTTCCCTTATACATTCACAATGACCCTTATTCTTCAATAATGAGTTATTCAGACGCCACCTAGGTGATGGTTTAATATTATCATTACCAGAAAAAACAAGGTCAATAGGAGCATGATCCGTTACAGCAATATTACCAATAGAGGACCCAATAGTTTGACTCACCAGAGAGCGAGACACCAAGAAGTAATCTATCCTAGAGTAGGTTGAGTGAGGATGCGATAAAAAAGTATAGTCTCTTTCTTGAGGATGAAGTCTCCATATATCTACCAGGCTCAGTTCCTCTGACATCACGTCCACCACAGCATTTACAGGGTCCTTACTTAGTCCAGGATGGGAGGATTTATCCAAAAATACATCCCTGACCCGGTTAAAATCCCCCCCAATTACAATATTTGTATTACCAATAGTCTGCACAGTGTTACAGACTTCGTGAAAAAATTGTGGCTGAGGAGAATTGGGGGCATATATGTTGACCAATGTCACTTTCCGCCCCTGTAAACATGCATCCAAGACCACCCATCTACCCTCCTGATCTGTATAATGCTTAAATACCTGAAAATCCAAATTTCTTCTGATCAATATGACCACCCCTCTTTTTCTAGCAGAAAATGCACTAAAATAGACTTGAGCCACCCAATCTCTTTTAAGCTTTAATGATTCCACCTCATCGAGATGGGTCTCCTGAATCAGGGCTATATCTGTCTTTTTTTGCTTCAAGTATGTGAGGATTTTCTTCCTTTTAATAACATTTTGACAACCCGCTATATTCCACGACACTATTTTACATAACTCCATGTCGCCACGCGAGCCAAATTATTGTACAGATTAGCAATATATAGCAAACCTTAAAGCCAGTTAGATGAAACAACCCAGTGGTCCAGAAAATAGGTCTGTACGGAACAGTTGGCACCATAACATCGAAACAAACAGCAAAACAAAACAAAATAAACAAAGAAAAACAACCAAACACAAAAAAACAACCAAAAAACAAGAACAGTTGGGAAAAACCAAACGCAAAAAAATCATGAAATCGTTGGTCCTTAGCACTCAAAAATCCCATAATGGCGTCCCTCCTCACGCCCCCTCCCCCCCCCCTCAAATCTCAACCAAAAGGTCGAAAGGTGTAACAAAACCCCGATCCATGAATAAGCCACAGAAGTAGACTGACCCTTAGCCTTAGCGTAGAGATCCTCTTCATCTACATCACCTGGAATGTTAGCCGAATCCAGGCCGCTAAGAAAGTGCTTAACCTCTGCTGGGATGGAAAACTGATGATGCTGATTTGTGGACTTCCATCAGCAGACTGTGCTTTCCCTCTTCCCACATTTATTGGGTGTAAAACCCGTGGAAATTTTTTTTCTCTCCTGAGGCCCACCCCAACCACATTCCACAGTATTTGAAGAGTTAACTGGCATGCTGGTGCTGAATGAATCACTCTTAGGGACAAAATCCTCTTCCACACCCAGATCACAGCGACTGAGCTTCGTTTAAATCAGGCAAGAGCGCCTGTGTTTGTGGACAAGATTTTATTCATGTTCATGAATTAATCGTGTGAGGTCAACGTCATCACCAGCAACAACCAGCCTCAATCCCTTACCCAGTACTAGGGATGCACAATTAATTTGATTTTAATCTTGGTCATGATTTTAGTTTAACACAATTTAATGAACACAATCAAATGATATTGAAAGTGGATGATCTGCCAGTGGAACACAAAACAAGAGCAAGTCAAGCGCTCCCTAAATGACATGTCTAAATGTACCAATCACAGCTGTTCCCTGGACCACCATAAATAACCACCATCATATAATCAATCATCATATCCTATAACAGTGCTGTAGAGTTATCGTCACCACAAGAAACACAACTAACTTAATCAACCGCCTAAAAATCAACCTCAAACTGCACTATATCTAATCATGAAGGCCATGGTTGGTGCTGTGACTAGATTAATATCAACTAAGACGATTACATACGTGAACTTATTTTTTTATATTTTTCCTCTTAGGGACACAGACATCACAGATGAACACCTGTGAAAAAGTGAAAGCATGAAAGACAAACATTATTGTCACTAAACTCAATGAATAATCGTGACAAATAATTGCGATAGTCGTTTTAGTTGTGGTGCAACCCCCCCTTTTACTATCATGGGATGATTTTTGGCTAAGTCTCAGCAAACCAGGGACACAGAAAAAACCATTGTTACAAAAATCAAAAACATTACCCTTTTTATGTCATTTTGTTTTGCTTTTTAAACATGTAAAGTATGCAGGGATAAATCTAACCCTGGTAGGTTACCCCTTACAACATTTAGTTTTCTGTGTGACACGATGATTTGATGACATTCTTGCCTCTTCTTGAAGTGCGTACACTTGCGACTTGTTGTATTTACAAACCCCCACACACAGTCTTTCATTCATAAAAGGGCGCCTTTTTGGTGAAGTGACACAATAGTGGCCTTTGTGTTGCTAGAGGAAATGGAGCTACAGTGAATAGTTGATCTAGGAGACATTTCTGACGTTGATATGAACAAGTATGCTTGTGAGACTCTGTGAGTATTACTTTCACCACTGACTCACAAAGGAGAAAAGATCACTGTTGAGTGTGACGTCTTCAGTGTCGTGTTACCTATGTTGTGTGGCGCTCCACCTGTCATAACACTGTTGTAGGGAAGGTTTTTTTAGTAAGGTAACTGACTTTTTTAATGTTCTTAAAGTTTAGCTTGGCAGCTAGGTCCAAAAGTGGCCCAATAAAAACTTCATGTGGACAGATTTTTTTATTTGGCTGATAATTCTCAGATGTTTTGCTGACAAATTAGGAGGGGAACATTTAAGATCAATCATATGTTTTTGTATTTAGTCTTGAAATGATTACGTTTTGATGTTTTGCTTCTTGTTTTTCCTATAACTTATTTTTCAAGTTTGCAAGTTTGCACCATAATAACTATCTTAAAAAAAGTACTTAAAGAACTAAGACCATAAATTACATAAATGTAATGTTGGCGTGAATATTTTAATGGATTCTCACATTAGCTAGCATTAGTGCCTTGCAGACTCCACTTAGGGCATTAGTCTCTTTAAATTAAAAAAACAAACCCAACTAAATAAATAAATAAAAGGACGTGTCTTGCAGGTCTGAAAACTAAAGCCAATGTAGACCTCGGTTTTTTCTAACAGCCAAAAGGGGACAACTTCTTTGATTGGGAGGTCTGATCTTTATAGAAGTCTATCTTTGATCTTTTTTCGCTCTTCTCTGTTGGCACTGAACTCCACTGTCACGTTCCTGTTCTGTTTAGCTTGTCAACCAATCAGCATTTGACCAATTGAGCAATGTACTGTTGGGTTTTCAGGGGACTGCATGGAGCATGTTTGAGTTGGTTGAAAACCCCTCTCAAAGTTTGCATGTTCTCCCCATGACTGTATGACTTCTAATGTAGAAAGTGAAAACATACATTGAGTCCAAAGACACGCATGATGTAAGTGAAATTGTTCGTGGTTGTGAACGTGAGCGTGTACGGTTGCTATCAATATGTGTTAGCCCTTGGCCAATTCAGAGTTCTGGGCAGGGGCTCAGGCTACGTCCACACGTACACGGGTATTTTTGAAAACGGAGATTTTCCGTTTTCGTTTTTAAAAATAATCCCGTCCACACGTAAACGCAGAAATGAAGGAAAACGCTGCTAGGAACATGCCAAAGCAACAGGTGGCGATATATTCCTAACCGTGTAGAAATGTTGGCCAATCAGAAGTCTAGAAGACTCGGTGGGAAATAGTAAACAAAGATGGGGCATAGAAGCAGAACCGAGTCGTATGTGTGGAGGGACAGTAACTGTGGGCGTTTATCAATATGCGTACTTGTGCGTACTTGCGTTCTCGTGTACTCGTGATACGTCATCAGTCGGAGACCAAGTACTGTTCCAATTTGAAGTACGCATCAAGCCGAGAACGCGAAAAAGTCCCGGATGTGTTCTCGATCCGCCCGTTTTATCGAGCATGCATCGGTGTGGACTTGGGACAGCTATATATCCCAGAATGCATTTCGTCCAAAACTCAACAGCGGACTCCCGGCACATCGCTTTTCAACCCCCCCCCGCCATGGACTTCTCACTACTCAGGTTAAAGAAACCCCAGCAGCTGTCTATAGTATTGAGTGTCCACTAGAATAGAAATAAAAGTGTTCTAACATCTCACCTGCTTGTTTTTATTAAGGTATGTACACGTATGTACATGTACACTATTTTTATTAATAGAGGTTTCACTACTGAGGTTAAAAATGATATATAAGTCACTTAGATCACTTCTAAATGTTAATGTTTGGTTTATTTCAGTGTTTTATTTGTTCCTGAGTAAACCGGTTTGGCTGTGATTACAGTTAAGCTTCATAACATGTTACTCAGTTAAATTAGGAGGGGACGGCAGTAAAAACTCCGGACCTGTGACATCATCACGTACGCAGGTGTTCCAATTGTACATATCGCGAGTCCATGCTCGCGTTCTCGGCGGGTACGTACTCCCGTGCGTTCTCGGCGAGTACGTACTCGCGTACTTGGGCATTGATAAACGGCCTGTGTGTGTATATGTAAGCATTTAAACACTGCAGAGAGTACAATTTTTTTTTTTTTTTTTTTTTTTTTTTTTTGCAGAGAGTACAATTAACGGTAACAGTATTGTAGAAATTAATTTCACCGAAACAATAACGTGGCGCACAGTGTGACGTCAAAAAGGCGCACACCTATGACGCTGCGTTTTCTCCGTTTTCCTCGTCCACACGTAAATGCAAAAACGGAGTTTTCGAAAATATCCACCCTGGCAGGCGTTTTTAGAAATCTCCGTTTTCAGTGACCGAAAACGCCGTTTACGTGTGGACGAAAGGTGCAAACGCATAGAAAAATCTGCGTTTTCAAAAATACCCGGGTACGTGTGGACGTAGCCTCAGAGTTAAGTAGACGAATGGATGTTTTGGTCTCAGTGAGTACTTGTTTAACATGAAACTTCTCAGTCCAAGTGCCTCATTAACATTATTATTTAACCCTAATTTATGCTAATATTAGTAAAGTTGAAATTTTCTAAACACTGTAAGTAATTCAATAACATAAATTGTTTTGGGGTTTTTTCTAATCTGTTTAATATTGTTTCCATTGCAAAAAAACTTTGGAAACCATCACTTTAAACAACATCATTGAATTGTTATTTCATCATTGCAAGTGTTGTAAACAAAATAATTTCCTTAGTCCATCCATCCATCCATCCTCATCCGCTTTATCCGAAGTCGGGTCGCGGGGGCAGCAGCCTAAGCAGAGAAGCCCAGACCTCCCTCTCCCCAGCCACCTCCTCCAGCTCATCCGGGGGAACACCAAGGCGTTCCCAGGCCAGCCGAGAGATATAATCTCTCCAGCGCGTCCTGGGTCTGCCCTGGGCCTCCTCCCGGTGGGACATGCCCGAACACCTCACCCAGGAGGCGCCCAGGGGCATCCTTGTCAGATGCCCGAACCACCTCAACTGGCTCCTTTCGATGTGGAGGAGCAGCGGCTCTACTCTGAGCCCCTCCCGGATGGCCGAACTTCTCACCCTATCTCTAAGGGAGAGGCCAGCCACCCTTCGGAGGAAGCTCATTTCTGCCGCTTGTACCCGCGATCTCGTTCTTTTCGGTCACTACCCACAGCTCGTGGCCATAGGTGAGGTCGGGACGTAGATCGACCGGTAAATTGAGAGCTTCGCTTTTACACTCAGCTCCCTCTTCACCACGACGGACCGGTGCAGCGTCCGCATCACTGCAGCCGCAGCACCAATCCGTCTGTCGATCTCCGGCTCCTTCTCCCATCACTCGCGAACAAGACCCCGAGATACTTGAACTCCTCCACTTGGGGCAGGAACTCATCCCGACCCGGAGTGGGCACTCCACCCTTTTCCGGCTGAGAACCATGGCCTCAGATTTGGAGGTGCTGATCCTCATTCCGCTGCTTCACACTCGGCTGCGAACCGTTCCAGTGCGAGCTGGAGGCCCCCACCCGATGAAGCCATCAGAACCACATCATCCGCAAAAAGCAGAGATGAGATTCTGAGGCCACCAAGTGAAAGCCCTCCGCCACTTGGCTGCGCCTAGAAATCCTGTCCATAAAAATTATGAACAGAATCGGTGACAAAGGCAGCCTGGCGGAGCCCATCACCCACCGGAAACAAGTCCGACTTATTGCCGGCAATGCGAACCAAACTCTCATAACGGTTGTATAGGGATCGAATGGCCCGTAACAGTGGGCCAGACACCCCATACTCCCGCAACACCTCCCACAGGACACCCCGAGGACACGGTCGAATGCCTTCTCCAAGTCCACAAAACACATGTAGACTGGTTGGGCAAACTCCCATGCACCCTCAAGTATCCTCGAGAGGATAAAGAGCTGGTCCAGTGTTCGCGACCAGGACGAAAAACCGCATTGTTCCTCCTGTATCCGAGGTTCGACTAACGGACGAACTCTCCTTTCCAGCACCCTGGCATAGACTTTCCCGGGAGGCTGAGGAGTGTGATCCCCTATAGTTGGAACACACCCTCCGGTCTCCCTTCTTAAAGATGGGGACCACCACCCGGTCTGCCAGTCCAGGGTACTGCCCCTGATCTCCACGCAACATTGTAGAGGCGTGTCAACCAGGACAGCCCTACAACGTCCAGAGCCTTCAGGAACTCGGGCGGACCTCATCAACACCAGGGGCTCTGCCACCGAGGAGTTGTTTAACTGCCTCAGTGACCTCGACCCCAGAAATTGGCGGGTCATTCCCTCATCCCCAGACTCTGCTTCCTCCTCGGAAGACGTGTCAGTGGGATTAAGGAGGTCCTCAGTATTCCTTCCACCGCCTGACAATTTTCTCAGTCGACGTCAGCAGCGCACCGCCAGCACTATACACAGTGCAGGTAGAGCACCGCTTTCCCCTCCTGAGACGCCTGACGGTTTGCCAGAATCTCTTCGAGGCAGTCCGAAAGTCTTTTTCCATGGCCTCTCGAACTCCTCCCACACCCGAGTTTTGCTTCAGCCACTGCCTGAGCCGCATTCCGCTTGGCCTGTCGATACCTGTCAGCTGCCTCTGGAGTCCCACAGGCTAACCAAGCCCGATAGGACTCCTTCTTCAGCCTGGTGGCTCCCTTCACCTCTGGTGTCCACCATTTGGTTCGGGGATTACCACCACGGCAGGCACCAACCACCTTGCGGCCGCAGCTCAATGCAGCAGCTTGGCAATGGAGACGCTGAACATGGTCCATTCGGACTCAATGTCCCCAGTCTCCCTCGGAATGTTGTTGAAGCTCTGCCGGAGGTGTGCGTTGAAGATCTCGCGGACTGGGGCCTCTGCTAGACGTTCCCAGCACACCCTCACTACGCGCTTAGGTGCACCGGGTCTGTCCAGCGTCCTCCCCGCCACCTGATCCAACTCACCACCAGGTGGTGATCAGTTGACAGCTCAGCCCCTCTCTTTACCCGAGTGTCCAGAACATATGGTCGCAGGTCTGGTGATACGATTACAAAATCGATCATCGACCTGCGGCCTAGAGCATCCTGGTGCCACGTGCACTTATGGACACTCTTATGTTTGAACAAGGTGTTCGTTATGGCCAAACTGTGATTTGCACAGAAGTCCAATAACAAAACACCACTCGGGTTCAGATCAGGGAGGCCGTTCCTCCCAATCACGCCCCTCCAGGTCTCGCTGTCGTTACCCACGTGAGCATTGAAGTCTCCCAGTAGGACAACAGAGTCTCCAGGTGGGGCACCTTCCAGCACCCCCAGGGACTCTAAGAAGGCTGGGTACTCTGAACTGCCACTCGGCGCATAAGCGCAGATGACAGTCAGGACCCGTTCCCTGACCCTGAGGCGCAGGGAACAAACCCTCTCATCCACCGGGAAAAACCCCAACGTACCGGCAGCAAGCCGGGGGGATATTAGAATACCCACCCCAGCCCGCCGCCTCTCACCAGGGGCAACTCCAGACTGAGACAGAGTCCAGCCCCTCTCAGGAGACTAGTTCCAGAGCCCAAGCCATGCGTGAGGTGAGCCCGACTATATCTAGCCGGTACTTCTCAACCTCACGCACTAACTCAGGCTCCTTCCCCACCAGAGAGGTGACATTCCATGTCCCTATTGCCAGTCTTGGCAGCCGGGATTGGTCCGCCAGGGCCTCCGCTCCTGGCCGCCGCCCGACACACATTGCACCCGACCCCTATGGCGCCTCCTGCGGGTGGTGGGCCTGCGGGAGGATGGGCCCATGTCTCCTCTTCGGGCTGTGCCCGGCCGGGCCCCATGGACTAAGGCCCGCCACCAGACGCCGCCCTCGGGCACCCTCCCGGGCCTGGCTCCAGGGCGGGGCCCCGTAACCCTATCCCGGCAGGGTAAACTGTTCCCTCGATGTTCTTTTCATACGGGTCTTCTGAATCGCTCTTTGTCTGGTCCCTCACCCAGGACCAATTTGCCATGGGAGACCCTACCAGGGGGCAAAAGCCCCCAGACAACATAGCCCCTGGGATCCCTGTGACACACAAACCCCTCCACCACGATAAGGTAGCGATTCACGGAGAGGTAATTTCCTTAGTATAGAAATAAAAGATAAATAAAACATTTCTAATCTTGTATCACAAAATATTTGCCTTTCTTTTGTAGATCTCATCAGGTTCTCAGCCTTTGATCAGTTATATTCCTGTCGTGTTTATTTGGCCCTGACTCCATATTCTTTAATATTGTGCCTCTGTCAATGTCAGATCCAGTTATGAACTATTTGTTGCTCAGGTTTGCATCTGAAACACGTGTTTTTGGTTGTCGTTGTTGATGAACTGCTCTATGTAGATATTAGCAAGGCACTAGCAAAGCAGGCAACACCAGACTTCAGAGTGTGTCACTATTATGTTACTTGCAAGTGTTTTAGTTAATTTAACAAGTGAAAAGGATGGTCAGCACCTCCTGAGCGTGAGTAGCTTCTGTCTGAATGTTAAAAATGGGAATGATAACTTACTAATCAATGCCTGAGCTTCCCTAATTCTTATGTTCAGTATTTGACCTGAGAGTCACACATTCTAATTTGTACCTGTATATTTACTGCAAGCTGTCAAAACAGAGCTTTAAACCATCACTTAGCTCATTAAGAGATCCGTTGGGTTTTGATTGGTTGTTACTGATCTGTTAGTAATAACACTGATCTTGATGGTAATCCTTAGGATCAACTCAGCATATTGCTAATACACTGTAGAGTCTGGCAACATCCTGGTGTGCAGCCTGATAGTCAGGTCTACTCTTATGGAAAGCGGCGTGTTCATTGATTGAGCAATTTGTTTCATCTGCCAGTTGGTTAAGATGAAGTAGTCTCAGCACTGGGAGAGCCACCGCTTCCTCCCTCTGACTTTTTTTTTCTGGCTCCAGTTTGGCAGCCGTAGCTCTCTAAATGATGTCACACAATTTCCCAGTTCTTACACAAAACCACAGCAAACCACATTCCTGTCTTGGACTCTGTGTGTGCGCACTGTGCAGGAGAGCTTTACTGTGCTTTGTTTATACTCGTGCGAACACACCTGAATGCATTACTGTGTATTGCAGGTAAATGTTTTATGCAAAGTAAAAATGCGATGAAAGTTGTGAAATCTTTGAAACAGAAAACATTCATATGTGGAAGTTGCTTTTCAACACAGTACTCTGGAAAGCTTTTGAGCCTCCACTCAGTTGTTTTTATTTTACTAGTCATAGGTGAAAATGGGTGCAGCAATTTATTGAAACATGGAAATATGAACAGAGTTCTTTGTCATTAGTCCATCCACTTTGTGCAAGGTAAAGGTACCACTGACATCAAAACAGCTGCAAAGGATGAAACATTGTCATTGTTGGAACATAGTTAAATAGACTAGTTCATATATAGTGCTTTTCTACCCTACCTGAGCGCTCAAAGTTGTTTATACAACATGCTTTCTATCTAATATGAACACACACTCACGATCTAATGGATGTATCAGGGGTTAGCATCTTGCTTGGAGCAGCCAGGGACCACACCAACCTGGTCACCAGA
Source organism: Oreochromis aureus (assembly GCF_013358895.1). Taxonomy (NCBI): domain Eukaryota; kingdom Metazoa; phylum Chordata; class Actinopteri; order Cichliformes; family Cichlidae; genus Oreochromis; species Oreochromis aureus. The sequence goes on along the minus strand of NC_052954.1, from coordinate 4,386,894 downwards.
AGGCCTTTGGCTTGTCCATGTGGGTATCTGCTAATTTCATCAGGGGCTTTTTTCTTGGTCGCCACCCTCTTAGTCCATAGAGATATAAAACTCACTTCACTGTGGACAGTGACACTTATGTTCCAGAAGTTTCCAGTTCGTGGGAGACCTGTTGTTCTTGTTGGTTCCTGGCAGAGGTGTGGACTCGAGTCACATGACTTGGACTCGAGTCAGACTTTAGACTTGACTTGAAAAAAGGTTGTAAGACTTGTGACTTGACTTGGACTTTTACACCAGTGACTTGGGACTTGAATTGGACTTCAACCTGTTTACTTGAAAAGACTTGATATTTTACCCAAATCTAAAATTTAACATACATATTATATAAAAAGTGCGGACCATTAATTCACTTTATTCATTCATTCATTCTTACCACACTCCGTATGTATGTGAGCGTGGGCTGTAGCACAGCCAATCAAATTAACCAGATTTGAAAAAAACAAGAACAAAAACGCTCGAGCCAAAAATGCTTCCAAGAGTAATTTCTTTTCGGGTACATAAACTACGAAGTAGTCAACAAAAAAACGAAATGCAATATGCAAAACATGCAAGAAGAGAATCACAGACGGAGATGGAACAACTTCCGACTTTGTCCGACATTTGAAGTTGCATAAAGAACGGTAGGTGGTGCTTTTTTTTTTTTTTTTTTTTCTTTTTTGCTCCGATGAAGTAGCTGACTTAGCTAACTTCATCTTATTAGCAAATGTTCTTCGGGCTACGTTGATGATACTGTTTGGCTTTAACAGGTATGATGTGTTTGTCATGCTATTTTAAATCCGGTCCTGCAAGCGCATCCAAGAATAACATGCAACTTGTTAGCTCAGAATTGTCGGTGAATGGTGAGCAGGGTCCGTTTCAGAAAGTGGGTTCTGTAGCTGTACTCAGTCTCTCTCCGTCTCCTCCCCATCATTAACCCGTGGAGATTTAACCCAGTTTAGACTGACAAATATTTATTTTACCATCACATCACAATTCAAAATCACTGTGTTTAATTTGCAATTAGTGTATGGTCGTGTTTAACTTTTGCATGTCTGAGCCTGGGAAATTTTTTTTTGGTTAGAAAATCTGGCCCACCTTAGTGTGTAATTGAGTAGTCCTGCTATACATGGCCTTTTTCTTCTGTCATTTATGTCAATACATCAAATAAAATATTTTGATCTTGTTATTAGCTGTTGTTTATTTGCAAAGGTTATTCTCAACAGGGATGCTAGACAAAAAGCGGCGTTTTCTACAGACAGCCTAGCATACGCTCTCCACTTGCAGTGAAAAAGAAAAGAAAAACACCCCTTCCCTATTGGTGTTAGAGTTTACCATGTCAGCCAATCAAAAAAATGATAAGGCAACATGTGACATTTGGTTGTTTAGGAGAAGGGAAGTTTTAGGAGTGACACCCGCGACGGAAAGCGGGCGAGCAAAAGAAAGAGAGAGAGAGTTTTCATATGTGAGACATTAGTGACGTTTAGCGTGTTTGGAGGCTATAGTTAGTTTGTTGTGTAGTTATTGTTTTGTATTGTGTGTCGGTTAGACTGCTGAATTTCATATTTGATCTAAAAAGCTATCAAAGGCAGATTCCAGTGTAAACGCTGTCTCCACATAGAAAACTGGACTGTTGCACGTCCAGTTGTCAGACCTGCAGGGTTTAGGCCTGTGGGGTTCTCCTCTGTCTTATACTGAACACAAACTACATTTTTGGACTGGCACAAATAATTTGTGTGCCTTCTTATTTGATGCAGCACACCTGATTGTTCTGTAAATAGATTTAAATGGTTATATAAAAACGCCTGAGGCCTTGGCTGCAATTTTAGGTAAATAGTACCATATAACTTTGTTGTTTGCAAAACTTGTGCATAATTTTTAGAAATGTACAATTTCTATTTGCATTTCAAGTTATGAAAATGATTCGTTAAACATGTAAAAAATATAACTTTTTCTACTCGGATTCTGAATTTTTGTCTGAATTTAGATCAACTGTGCTAATATAGTATACCAAAATGAAAAAATAACTCAAATTTCAGATATTTGAGGTTGTGCTGTAAATAATGATACCAAACAAGGCAAGAAAACATATTTTAAAAGTGAAATATAGAAGTAAAATCAAAAGTAGTCAAGAACGGCCAATTATACCCGGGACCCCAGAGGGTTAAAAAAAAAAGACTTGAAAGGACTTGAAATTCAAAGTTTCGGACTTGGGACTTGACTTGAAAGTTGTCTGTCTTGACTTGCGACTTGACTCTGACTTGCTTGACTTTACTTGAGACTTGACTTGTGACTTGAGGATAAAGACTTGGGACTTACTTGAGACTTGCAAAACAATGACTTGGTCCCACCTCTGGTTCCTGGGTTATTCCTGAACATGCTAACTGGTGTTCTCTCATCTGAAGATGACAGTCTGGGACTTCTTCAACCCCTATTGAAAAAAAAAAATTGCAGTCTATGATTAAAAGCTGGGTCTGCACCAGGGAACCCACCAATGTAGTCTGCCAAGAATAGTGGTTATATCTAGCCAGAACTATGCCAGAAGCTTTGTGGCTACTGAAGGTGTATGATTAAGGTGCAACTTGCTAAGGGAAATTTAAACAAATATTCTCGGGATGTATGTATGACTTTGATCCAAAATCCAAAATAAATTCAACCTTGTATGGCCAGTTTTTGTTGGGGTTTTTTCTTTTTATTTTGCATCATTAAAGATGTATGCTGTACAATCATTCCACCCTGGAAAAAGAGCAGTTTAAAGAAATCATTAAAATCCCAACATTATCCTGACATTCATGCCCATCATCAGTATGTTTAAACTTTTGAGCACAACTGTAACAAATGTACAAAGAAGTTTTTCAGCAATTCTGAGAGGTAAAGGTTACTTATAGAGAGAATAAACATCAGCAGCGCAGGACGGAAATGGGGGGAAGGACTTGTTTTGGTTTGCCACGCAGCTTCATCTGAAAGGGGAGAGGAGAGGTGGGAACAGTGTGCCAACAGCCCGCCCACACCCTTATTAACACAAGTGAGTCATAACAAAGAGTGAGTGCGAGCGAGCCACAGAAACCAGCAGAGTTTCAGCCTGCAGAGACGCTGTGTCCTCTAAACACAAAGTTAGACTGACATCAACAGTTCGCCTGTGCCATTCAGCTTTGGGTCACAGTAAGTACTGTGTTTCTTCTCTGCTGTGTGTAAAGGAGCTGCACTGTGTCTGGCACTAATATTTCTCATATGCTATTGTTTCCTCTGCTGTGTGTTTGTCTGGTATGACTCAGACTCCAAGTGCTCAACAAAGAGTTGTGTTAAAATTGTTTAGTGCCATTTTTCTCTTTCTTTCCTCTGTTGAGAAAAGTTCCTGACAGCATGAAGGAGCATTTAGAGGTTTTTGGCATTTGTTTTATTTAGCGGGACTTTTACTGGAAGTTGATGGGAGCACTGATGAGCTTTTTCATGCTCTTTGCTGAACTGTTGGATCTATAAACGTGTCGTCTCCCAGTAAAACTGTGGAAAAAAAATAGCTGACTGTGTATTTTCTTGGCATATTTTTTGCTTTTGAAAGCCACAAATAACCACCCAGTAAATAGCTCTTCTACTTTATTCCAACTTGATTCTGCAGTGAGAAGCTGTTTGATTGTGGTGGGATTTTTACTTGATTCTGTTTTACACAGCCTCACTGAGGGAAATCACATATGAATTGGACTGTTCAGCAGATGCAGTTTGGTGGTGATGCTTTCTTTGTTAAATGCTGCGCTAATACTGCAATGAAATCTAAACAGAATTATTTTGGCCATTATGAGTCAATATTAGTGGCACTCATGCCTCCAAAGCTTTTGAGGGTGAAACAGTTCACACTTCTTACTTACAGAAAAATATTATTACATCATACTAGACCAGTGAAACTGTAATATTTGAATTCATGAGTCTCCCTCACCTTGCCGTATGTTTCTTCTGTTGTCTTTTAGCTGTTAGATTATGACAAAACGCAGTTATTATTTTTAGTCAGTGATTAAAATCTCCGTTAATTAACAAGGTTATTCATTAACTTGATAACTCAAGCATTTATTGATGTCTTTCTACAGAGGATTTCCTTGGACAAGAAGTCTGATTCGAATTAAAAGCAAACACAAAGGATTTATAGGGAATGTTTCCCATTTTTTTTCCTGCTTTCATGGTAAATGGCCTGTATTTATATAGCGCTTTTCTAGTCCCTAAGGACCCCAAAGCGCTTTACATATCCAGTCATTCACCCATTCACACACAGGTGATGGCAAGCTACGTTGTAGCCACAGCCACCCTGGGGCGCACTGACAGAGGCGGACACTGGCGCCACCGGGCCCTCTGACCACCACCAGTAGGCAACGGGTGAAGTGTCTTGCCCAAGGACACAACGACCGAGACTGTCCGAGCCGGGGCTCGAACCGGTAACCTTCCGATTACAAGGCGAACTCCCAACTCTTGAGCCACGATCGCCACGATCATAATTTCTGAAAGCCAAATTGTGGCTGAACTTGAAATCTAATTGGTCCTGTTTTTATCTGAAAAGCTGTGAAAAGGCAACTCTGATAAATTTGTTTATAGGTTATAGGGCTCATGGCCTTGGGGATTAGTTTTACCAGATCAGGTCCATCACAGTAACACACTATCACTTTATGATTATGGTCATGGTAAAAATAATCTGAGATAATGAAGTTGTATGGAAGTCTGTAAAACCTTACAAAACAATATGCAGTTATTTAGGGTATTATACAAGTATTGTTGACACAATGTTGATATTTAATTTAGAAATTTCATGGTTACTGCCAAAAAAACAATATGAATACAAGATTCTTCATTTGCTGTTTCCTTTTAGGCTTCTGGGATGTTCCATTGTGCAGCAGGAGGAAGAGCTCAGTGTCATTGACGGGGACAGCAGCTCCAGACAGACCACCCCCACCTGCCCAGAGACCAGTGTCCTCGACAGCTGCCTCAGGATGCCCTCGGCTTGAAACTCGCACTCCATCTGAGCTTGAGTGTTGCCAAGCCAATGGAGCACTGTGCTTCATCAACCCCCTCTTCCTAAAGGTCCACCAGCCAGATGATAATCAGAGCTTCGCTCCCAACAGCCCCGACACAGCAAAGCAGGACCCGAGAGAGGAAACTGACAAAAGAAAAGGCAGCATTAAGGAAGCTCAGGGCTCGTGTGCCGATGGTCTCCAGGTTTGCAGCTCATATCACAGCCACAGCAGCCAGTCACAGCAAGAAAACCTGCAGAACCCTGACAGAAACACAGAGCTACAAACCAGAACAAGTCACAAAGTCGGCAGGCCAGAAAGTGTGACACGATTTCCACCACCTCGGCCACCTCCACCTCACTTTACAGCACAGCAAACAGCCCCTCCTGTTCGGCAGCGCAGCATGCCCGAAAAGATCTCCTGGATCAAGGAGAAGGTGGAGGAGAGGGAGCGAGGCAGCAGCCTCCTTTCTCGCCTTGGCTCCTCGCTAAGTATCAGCCCCTCATCCTCTCCGCCTAAGAGACTTAGCATCAGCTCACCCATATCCATTCCCCGGCCATCACTGCCCCTCTCTCTGCCATCTCTGTCCTCATCTCCACGTCGAGCCAAAGCCTCACCAACATCCAGTCTAGAGGACGCTCAGTGTCACCGAGCTCTGGAGGACGACACCATTGAGAAGGCCCTCATCACGGCCAAACTATCCCGGCAAAAGGCTCTACCCTGCTCCCAGAACTCCTGCAGTCCCCCAGACTCCACCGTGGTGACAGCAGTCGAGCATGAAGAGGTGGGCAGAGGAGAGGAAGAAGCAGTTGACAAATGCAGCGGGGGCAGCCAGCGGCTCAGTGACATGAGCCTCTCCACAGACTCGTCAGACTCATTGGATTTCTCTCAGTCCTCAGCTTTCTTTATGCCTCCTATGCATGACCCTAGCCCCCCCACTGAGGCTGACTTCAACACCCACCTCCCCCTCTCCATTCCACCGTCCCACCGAGGTTTCTGCAGTATGGAGGACGATGACGACGATGAGGATGAAGATGATGAAGAGGAACCCGACTATGGCGTCAGCCTGGAGAGCGATCAGGATCAAGACCAGGACCTGACCATGGTGCCACCTGGACACCGCACAAAGCGTCGCCCCAGTGCCAGTGCCCTGGTCCTCCAGAAGGCCCTGCGAGGCCATTTGCGCAAAGTGAGTGGCGTTTTCAACTCGCTGCTCACGCCTGAGAAGAGGGCGATCCGTAAAGTGCTGGAGCTGTCCAGAGATAAGAGCTCGTACTTCGGCTCCTTGGTGCAGGACTATCTGAGCTACATGGGCGAGGGTGCGGGCACCCAGGCGTGGCAGGGATACGACTCCGGACTGGAGCTGCTGCAGACTCTCCGGCAGTTTATCACACAGATGAAGAGCTACCTTCGACAGAGCTCTGAGATGGAGCCGCCCATCGAGAGCCTGATCCCAGAAGACCAGATCGGTGAGTTTGCATCTTTTTATTTTAGCACAGAGCTTTATTTTCTCACCTGTGTTTTCCCAGAAATTGCTCCAACCCTCCAATACTAACATCACAGAGGAGAATGTCAGTCAGCTTGTTGCTTTAATGACAGTAATTACACCAAAGACAGTTTGCTCCACTCCTCTCAGATTTCTGCTGACGTAGCCGCTCTGCTCAGTTGCAACATTTCTACCTTTTTAAGCTTCTGATCTCAGCAGGTAGTCAGTTCCCTGCATAACTGCAGATAAATGTAACTAGTTTTAGGAAGTGTGAATAAGTGACACATTCAGAAATCTTAATCGTTGTGGAAAATCACAGTCACATTAACTCCAATTAATGCACATGTAGCAGTTTCACTTCAGTGTTTTAGCAGTGAACAAGGGAAAACGCTTTGTGTGTCTACTTTGGAAGCAGAATGCAAATCTCTGTCGAAGCAATAATTATGTTTGCATTTCTCTGTTACTGCCCTTTTACTATTTTTATCCTTTTTTGTATCTTACAATGTCTTTAAAGCACTATGAAGGAGGACAGCCAGACACAACTACACAAACACACACACGCACACAATGTCTCACTGACACACACACACCTGCCGGAAGAGTCTGAATCATTTAGGCCAAGATTCAGTGGCCACATTAGACCTTGGACAGAAACATGTAAACACAGAGCACAAAGAGGGTTTTATCTGTGGAGGAAGGAGCCCACTTCACCAACCTGTTTTTACTGGCCTCGTTCAGAAAGTTGAGCAAAGGGCTGCAACTATGAAGTCATGAATTGGGTGGAGAAATGCTGACAGTTGACTTTGTAATGGTTTTTTTTCACCTGTAAGAAAGTTATTGTTTTGTGTTCGTTTGTGCATCAGGATTGAAGGATTGATTTCTTTTTAAAGCTCGACCCGGAGCAGAACAGGCTATCTCCATCTCTGCTCATTTCATCATAATTAGAAGTTTGGAATGCTAAGGAAGCATTCTGGGGAGCAAGCAGCAATGTCACATCCTTTTGGATTTGGACATGTGTAAAACTCCACAGGCTGTTCAGCTGTTAGAAAATGAAAAACGTTGCTTAACACACCTTTAAAGCCAGAAACATTTTTATTACGTTCCATTTTTCCCTCGATAAATAATTTGATTGACAGCTACGATCGGTGTGGTGTCTGAAGGGAAAACTAAAATTGAAAGAGCAGCTTTGTGTTTCCATTGTTCCGTGTTGTGGCCCCCTCTCTCTGAATGGCCTGTTTTTTTCAGGGATGACACACTGGGAACTGCTGCGGTTTTTACTTCTTGGAACACTTACACAACATTTAGTTGTGGCAGCTTCAGAGAGTGTTTTCTGTTGAGCTCAAAGGCTGGCTGGCCCAGATGCCTCTGGATGGCTGTCTGCCAAGTCATGCAACCGGTCTCGGTCCAACTCCAGCTCTCCAATCAGAGGGAGAGGATTAGAAGCAAGCCCCCATCACACTGTGTCTCTCCCTGCCCTTCACTCTTTGTTTTTAATCTGTGGTTCTTCAATCTCCCCCTCTCTCACTTGACACTTTGCCAGTAGTTGGTGTGAGAAAATGACATAATGTGAATCAGATGAAACTGAGAGGTGACCTAAAACAAGATGTACCATCAGGCCATCTGTGTTGTAGATGATGTATGATTTTTGGGAGTAGATCGATTTCAAATATGGAAGCTACCTCTCTGCTTGTTGTGCTCCTTCATCACCCCAGCTGTGTATGTGTTCAGGATGTTCAGGAGGGAGGGGGAGTAGGGGGCAGGGAAAAATAGAGTCTGTTGTGTTGAAGTCATCCCACACAGAGAGGCTGTCCTCCGGCAGACAGCCTGAGCCAGATCAACATCATGAAACTGTGTTTGTGTGTTCCAATAACATGAGCAACTGGATACCTGGAGATTTCCTGTGTTAGCAGGTCTAACTTATTGATGATGTTATCATATATATACCTTGGAACTCTGGCTTTTTCTTATAGCTCTGATAGTACTTTTATTCAGCTGTTGCTTTTAGTGTCACCTATCAGCTTTGAAACTCACTTTTTGTACAGACAAATGACACATAACATGCTAATTAACATGTTTATTGATGCTGGAAGGTGGATTTTATTTCCTTCAGACAGATCCACACTAGATATTGATATATATAAAAGACCACACTGCAGTTGTTGTCTTACTGTTTTGAAACTGGAAGTGATGAGCAAGTGTTGGAGCTGAAAACGTAAACTTTTTTGTTTGTTTGGGTTTTTTTTTGCATTATTCACATTGGTGTTGCTTTATCCTGCTAATGACTGACTAATGAGTGACTTTAGGGAACACATTCAAGAGGAGTTTATGGGATCAAAGGTCAAAGTAGATGAGGTCAGCTGTTCTGTAGATGTCTTAAACATGCTGCTGGTAGGACGAGGATGAGTCAAAAGGCTATTTTTATGGTTCAGATTATAAGCAGGAAGTCAACAATCTGTGTAGCTCCTGGCTTCAGTGACAGAACAGATACTCACTTCTGTTCCTGATTTCAGCAGGCTATTTATAGTTCAAGGAGACAGTCACTTTGTGTACACACACACACACACACACACACACACACACACTGTGTGTGAGTGTATAATAGTATTTGATGTGGTCTCACTGTTATTTTATCTTCACCAAATGGATGGTGGATAACACTTGAAGGTTCAGCTGTTCCCTGTAGTCAGTATTCTGTGAGACTGCCCAGCTGCAGCGGACAATGTGATTGGTTAAAGGCTGCATGAGGGTGTTTGGTAAGAGGATGTTTATATTCAGAGGGGAAGACACAAGAAGTGTGTAAGTTTGTGTGTGATAGCTAGTTTTGGCTGGCCTTGGCTGATAAGTTGTCCCCAGGAAGACGGGCGCCACTGTGATGTCTACAGTCCATCTGTGATCCAGGACACAGGACACTGTGACATTTCCTTAACCCCTGCTCTCACAGCATTTTAAGGTGGATGCATGCATGCAATTTAAAGAAGCACAGAGTCAACATTCACCCATAGCCGTTCCTGTGAAGTACAGAAAACTTCAGACCGCAGGGTAAAATATGTTCACACTTTTACAAGCCTGTAAGTACAGAGCTTTAGTCTGAGGAGTCTCATTAGTGTGTCTGTAAATCTGGACATGTCCCTCTTTAGGAGGACTCGGACACCGCTCTTAACTGATGTCCACAGTGAGGAATGTTGGCACTGTTTTTAATTACTAAGGCAGAGCTGTGGAGACTGCAGGAAAGAAAACTCTCCCAATGTAAAAAACCCACAACTGTGAGTTTTGGCCTTCTGTTTGTTAACCAAAATGCTCACAAGTTAGGTTTTAACGGTTAGATATCAAATTTACTGTTCACTACCGAAAGCTGACATCAGAAGCTATTTTTCAAGCAAATGTGACCATACTGCACTGGTTCCAAGTTCTGCAATAGCAGCAATTGCTGCTTCTCTCATGTCTCTAGCTTTGGAAAAAGGAGGCAGGGCGGCGAGTATTTTGGACTGTTGGTAAAACTTTAGGAGCCATTTGAAAAATGGTTAAAGGTAATAAAAAAAAGCAGACAGATGAGAAGTTTAGGGGAAAAAGGACCAGATCACAACAACAGCTGCCTTGAGGCACTTTATATTGTAAGGTAAAGCTCCTACAATCATGCAGACAGAGCGCCAGCATTCAAACTCTCTTTGAACAGGAACAAACTGCCATGTTTTTATTCTTAGACTCTAGCTCTTCATTACTGACAGCTGAAAATCCTTGTTTATTTGCGCAACTCCTCTGTGTGAAAGAAGCTGTTGAAGCAAAATTTCTGCATTTTGTAAACAAAGAGATTGAACAGCAGGTGGAATGAGGGATATTCCCCAAGTGACGTCACACAAAACTGTGTGAAACCAAGTGATCATTGTTTGAAACTTTAGCCAAGTTTAATAATAATATCAACTACATAATAGCATATAATATATTTGACAGAAGCGGGTTCCCCTTTTTGATTGATCAAATGTTTCAAAATTAACTGAAATGAGGAAAAAAGGAAGCGGTTGTTTCAGACAGTGCTGTCGTAATATCATTTTTTCAAGCTTTTCTTTGGAAATACTCGAACAGTTCAGTTTGGTGCGACTTCCATCTTTGCCAAGCCGCAGAATGCTCCGGTAAGGCTGAACGTCAGCGGTGACATGTAGTGGCAGGAAGGTGGTTTCCAGTGAGTGAAAGATCTTATCTTGAGGATAAGCCATAGTCACACCCTGGATTATCAGTGTTTGTTGACACAGAGTTTAAGCACTAGCGAAATCTGCTCACTCCTCATTCTTAATCTGTGCCAGCAAGCAGCGATAAAAGAATCATGCCGAGCACCTCGTTTACTGGCAGTCAGTACACAGTGATGGAATGAGGAAGTGAGAATGTGCTGCTGGTGAGTGGCCAGCTTGGTTCTCTGATGCAGCTCCAGCAGGCGTACATCTGGGGGAGTGGAGGAATCTCACAGACAAGTGTGAAGCAGAGAGTCGGACTTTGATACTTCATCAGGAGGAGGCTGATGGAGACGGGTTCATGTGGTGGAAGTGTGTGTGTGTGTGTGTGTGCAGATTTGCTCAGCCAGAGAAACTGCTGACTCCATATTCCTAGAGAACAGTCAGCATCTCACACACACGTTCCTTATTCAGCAGGGCTGTGGTTTGGCCTCCCGCTCGTGTGTTAGTCAGACTGCACAAGCAGAAGAAGCTCATGCTGCTTTTACTCCTCTGAGCTGAACTTTGAGCTGCACACATGGTCGTCAATAGGAACTTGATTTACACACATGATGACAAATAGAACTGATCTGATCGCGACACTCTCCTAACAGCTTGTAGCTCTTAAATCATGGCTCATGGTACACAATAAATTTGGTATGCAATGAACATGGGTAAAGTTATTAATGTCACAGCTAAAACATGTCTCACTTAGTGATCTGTGGACCCTCTTGATCTCATATCACAGGTTGTATTTAATTACTGTGTAGGTGTTCAGATAGAAAACAGTAAGTGGGAGAACACTTCCTTCAAGAGAGATGGTATCTAAAAACACACCACTGTTGCACTGACTCATGTTCACTGATGTGCTTTCCTCTTGTGGGATTTTTACTTATTTTTTCTATTTAGACATTTGTTTTCTAATATGCAACTCACACGTACACATTACGTACGCACTTGATGGTGGGTGTGCCTGATGTAGGTGGGGGTAATTTTCCTGCTTCACAGAAACAATAATCAGCTACTTGGAGGCCATGCTAATGGGTCTTTTAGCAGTTAGCATGATCGAGGTTTGCTGCCTTTTAGTAACTTAGCTCATGTACCTCTGGGAGCAAAGTCACTGTAGTGATTAGCGGTGTCCTTCATTTAGAGCCAGACAGGCTGCACCAGCAGCTGCCTGGCGTTTGTGATGTTTGCATTATGTGTTTTGATTTCCTAGCAGCTATGCTGAACTTTTCTCAGCTCACTAACAGTTTATTTGTGCGAAACATTGAAAGATTCTCTTTGTGCTCGTCCACAGACCAAGTTCTGGAGAAGGCAATGCACAAGTGTGTCCTGAAGCCCCTCAAGGCCGTAGTGAGCAGCGCCCTGCAGGAATTCCAGATACGCAGTGGGGAGTGGCAGGAGCTGAAGGAGAACCTGTCACAGGCCAAAGCCAGGCAGCCACAGGAAATGGGCGTGGCTGATGCGCAGCCCCCGGACACAGTGGCCATAGAAAAGATCAAACACAAGTTCCACACCATGTGTAAACTGTACTCTCCAGAGAAGAAGGTCAGCATGCTGCTCAGAGTCTGCAAACTCATCTACACCATTATGGAGGACAACTCAGGTACAGATGAAAAGCACACCCACACCCGCAGTCAGAGTCGCATGGCAGGAATGATGAGTGAACCTGCTGTGTGTTTGACAGGTCGTCTGTATGGTGCTGATGACTTCCTGCCCATGCTGACCTATGTGTTGGCCCAGTGTGACATGCCTCAGCTGGACAATGAGATACTGTACATGATGGAGCTGCTGGACCCCTCACTGCTTCATGGAGAAGGTGTGGCACATTTTCCATGGAAACCAGCACAATCTACCCCACCCCCCACGTAATTAACAGTGTTCCGCTGTGTGTGCGTGTTGATGTGCAGGTGGCTACTACCTGACCAGTGCGTATGGAGCCATGTCTCTGATCAAGAACTTCCAGGAGGAGCAAGCAGCCAGAGTGCTGAGCTCTGAGACCAGAAACACACTCCACCAGTGGCACCGCCGCCGCACCACCCAGCGCTCTGCACCATCCATCGATGACTTCCAGGTGAGAACACACAAATAAGTTCACTCAGAGTTAAAAGTTTCTGTGACGCTGGCAGATTAGCACTGCTTTAGAGTTTGTCTTTTAGCTCCAGAGTTGATTTTGCTATTTTTATACACCAATATTTTCAAAAGCAACATCACCCAGTATCGCCTCTCAGCTTTGGAAACATGGCAAGGAGGATTTTTGGTGTTTAACTGCAATCAAAAATATCTGAGTGTTCAGGCTTCGTATGTTTGCTCTCTGAACACTGACCGTCTCCTCTGACTGTCCCTCAGAACTACCTGCGGGTTGCGTTGCAGGAGCTGGACAGCGGCTGCACAGCCAAGACCCTGCAGGTGCGACCTTATGCCACCGTGGAGGAGGTGTGCCAGCTGTGCGCCCGCAAGTTCAAAGTGTCTGACCCCGAAAACTACGGCCTGTTCCTGTTGATGGAGGGCAGCAGCCAGCAGCTGGCCCCAGACACCCACCCTCAGAAGATAAAGGCTGAGCTGCACAGCCGCCCGCAAGCCGCTCCCTTCTACTTCGTCTTCCGTCGCGTGGCCAGCAGCAGCACTGGCCAGCTATCTGCTCCCCTTCATGTTGCGCCCAACCTCAACGACCTCACCATGACCTCTGACACAAAGGCCAACCTCAACGACCTCAGCATAGACCTGTCGACTGACTCCCCCAAACCAAGAGTCAGCTTAGGTCTGAGCCTGCCACCGAGCCACCTCAGCAGCTCCATCTCTGTGTGACTGTAGCAGCAAGCAGAAGCCTGAACAAGCTCTTTGTCTGAGCAGTGTCACCCAGTAACTCCAGTAAACAAAAACATGTTGAGACACATGAGCTGGGCTCAGCACTGTGGCGTGCCAGTCTTTACAAAGCCGGACTTCTCCTTTCTTAGTCTGGGGAAGGTTCTGTCTGACAGGCCAGGCTGAAAGAGGAAAGGAAATGAAAGACATACCGTTATTTGCATTCCTGCTCTGGATTTCTTATCAGGGTAACTCTGTGGTAAACAGCTCTGTCAGTTGCTGTTTCCACCTCCTGATGGAGGGAATCTGAGCTCAGACACATGGGACTCATCTTCAGTCAGTTCCTTTAAGTGTACAGATAGATGTAGGTTATCTATGTCATTTAAGTTTATTTCTCACAGTTGCTGGTAAACTGTAACTTTATTGTTTGAATTTTAAAAAGATAATCCTTCAGATTGTTGATTTGTGTGGATTAAGCGGCACCTGGTGGTGACTGATGCACAAAGCCATTTAAAAAAATAAAGAGAATGAAGCCACTTCTAATACAACAACAAACAAAACAATGTTATTAATAATAATACTAAAAACCCAGTATGCAATATGCTGGACAGTCAGATTTCTTTTTTAAAAAAAGAGAAAAGATTCTAGTGGTTTCATGGTAAATGTGCTATTTTTAATAATGATTATTACTAACAAAATATATATAATAGGTATAAGGTTATATAGGTTTACAATGATTCACTCATTCTTAAGAAGCATATGAAAAAAAAGAAATTGAATAAACACAGCCGATGTCCCAGGCATTTGGACCAAACTGTTACATGACCTGGCTAGCCACCATTATTTAGGTGCAGCAGCTACAGGGGTGTGAGCAGACCTCCACTTTTCATACTCAAATGACTTCACACTACATCTAAACAGACTTGGATTTAAAAGATACAAAAACTGGTGGGATTCCCCTTTAAAAGAATGAAGAAATGTACCGGTAATTTTTTGTTGATGACGGTGTTTTGTCATTTTTATGATCCATAGCTGCTCTTTAGAGTCCCCACCATCTGCTGGATTTAAAGGGAATTGTTGATGCTCACGTATTAATGAGATGTGTCAGCGTGATCAGATAATCTGAAGGATTAACTTTGTAAAATGTAGCTCATGCATGTAGTTTGTGTTTAATGTTAGAAAAGGCAGGTGTGCCAGTGTTTGTGTATTTACTGACAGTATCCTGGTGATATGAACGAGGCTCTTTCAGACCCGAGAGATGTTGCTGGTTATCGTTTCAGACCGTAGGGGTGGAACAGTTCTCCAAAGCCGTGGTTTCCCTTCATACCTCGGTTTTCGTTAGAGGAGAAGAAAAAGATTTTACTTGACCCTGACTGCATTATGAACAAAATGGATTCACTCGTTACCTGAATGGTCTGTAAATAGTAACCAGGCATTGACAGCTTCATATCACAGTCCAGGGAGACATGACCACGGCGTGACACTGTGGATGTTTGTGTTACAGTTTCTGAATTGTTCCACTCCTATGAGAATGATATGTGACAGATCCTGCGGCCGGCTGCCCCGTCTCTGTACTACTGACAAAGGCCTTTAACCCGGATGGGTAGAACATGTATGAAGACACTGTGTGGACATCTAAGCTGGTCTGAGGTCCCCCAGTCACACACGTTGAAAAGAGGGTGTAGAGGGTACCGTGATGATAAAGTACTGAGAAGGACCTGCAGTACAGAAGTCTACGTCAGCATTGATTTTGGTACTGTTAATCCAAATGCTTAAATTATAAGGTTTCAGGTAATCAGCATATAAATATATATACATACATTTACCAGTGTCAGTGCCCGTTGTTTATCTGCCTGAAGTGCTGAAAGACTCTGAAACAGTCATTTTAAATTCCAGATTTCGTTGTTTCCCTTGGCACAAAATAGAAAAAAAGCAGCAAAAATAAAACAAAGGAATGAAAACATGGAATCAGCTATAGGCCAAATAATTATAAATATCAGCGTCAGCCCAAAATTTCACAATCAGCACATCTCAAGTTTAAACAATTGGAAAAGTTGATGAAAAAGATACCCATGTAGTGAATGAACTGAAGTGCAGTCCTGTTTTACACAGGATGAAAGTGTAACAGAGCTGAAACTGGGAAGTGAAAGTGTTGTTGAGTAGCATTAATCGGTTCTTTGGATCTTGTACGGAGCCCGTCGTGGAGACCTCTGTGGGCCAAGTGTTCCGTGTCTGAATTTATACATTACTGTCATGTTCCTCTAACATTCTTTGAGTATTTATACGTCTCTGTGCGGGGATTTTTCACAGATGGCTTTTCAATGTTAAAAATGTTCTCATGGTGTCAAAATATCTTTAGTATACAGGAGACATCCTGCTTATCATCCATGTCATTAAACAATATCAGAAATATTCTTTTTGCACTCAATAAATGGTGGAAATTGAAATACTGTCTATGCATTTGCTGGATCAATGCTCTGCTGTTGAGTCCTGTCATACCAGTTTCCTGCCACCAGAGGGGGCTTGTGCCTCATTCATGCTGCATGAAGACTTGAAGATGAAAATTCAATTCAATTCAATTTCATTTCAATTTTATTTATATAGCGCCAAATCACAACAAAAGTCGCCTCAAGGCACTTCATAGATACAGAGAAAAACCCAACAATCATATGACCCCCTATGAGCAAGCACTTTGGCGACAGTGGGAAGGAAAAACTCCCTTTTAACAGGAAGAAACCTCCGGCAGAACCAGGCTCAGGAGGGGCGGCCATCTGCTGCGACCGCTTGGGGTGAGAGAAGGAAAACAGGATGAAAGACATGCTGTGGAAGAGAGACAGAGATTAATAACAGATATGATTCAATGCAGAGAGGTCTATTAACACATACTGAGTGAGAAAGGTGACTGGAAAGGAAAAACTCAATGCATCATGGGAATCCCTGGCAGCCTACGTCTATTGCAGCATAACTAAGAGAGGATTCAGGGTCACCTGGTCCAGCCCTGACTATATGCTTTAGCAAAAAGGAAAGTTTTAAGCCTAATCTTAAAAGTAGAGATAGTGTCTGTCTCCTGAATCCAAACTGGAAGCTGGTTCCACAGAAGAGGGGCCTGAAAACTGAAGGCTCTCCCTCCCATTCTACTTTTAAATACTCTAGGAACAACAAGTAGGCCTGCAGTGCGAGAGCGAAGTGCTCTAATAGGATGATATGGTACTACAAGGTCGTTAAGATAAGATGGGGCCTGATTATTTAAGACCTTGTATGTGAGGAGGAGGATTTTGAATTCAATTCTGGATTTAACAGGAAGCCAATGAAGGGAAGCCAAAACAGGAGAAATATGCTCTCTCTTTCTTGTCCCTGTCAGTACTCTTGCTGCAGCATTTTGGATTAACTGAAGGCTTTTCAGCGAGTCTTTAGGACATCCTGATAATAAAGAATTACAGTAGTCCAGCCTGGAAGTAATAAATGCATGAACTAGTTTTTCAGCGTCACTCTGAGACAGGATATTTCTAATTTTAGAGATGTTGCGCAAATGGAAGCCCCCTCTTCTGTGGAACCAGCTTCCAGTTTGGATTCGGGAGACAGACACTATCTCTACTTTCAAGATTAGGCTTAAAACTTTCCTTTTTGCTAAAGCATATAGTTAGGGCTGGACCAGGTGACCCTGAATCCTCCCTTAGTTATGCTGCAATAGACGTAGGCTGCCGGGGATTCCCATGTTGCATTGAGTTTTTCCTTTCCAGTCACCTTTCTCACTCACTATGTGTTAACAGACCTCTCTGCATCGAATCATATCTGTTATTAATCTCTGTCTCTCTTCCACAGCATGCCTTTCATCCTGTTTTCCTTCTTTCACCCCAACCGGTCGCAGCAGATGGCCGCCTCCCTGAGCCTGGTTCTGCCGGAGGTTTCTTCCTGTTAAAGGGAGTTTTTCCTTCCCACTGTCGCCAAAGTGCTTGCTCATAGGGGTCATATGATTGTTGGGTTTTTTCTCTGTATTTATTATTGTGCTATCTACTGTACAATATAAAGCGCCTTGAGGCGACTTTTGTTGTGATTTGGCGCTATATAAATAAAATTGAATTGAATTCTTGTCAATCCTTGTCACTACATTGCATGCCTGTCCATAAACATATATACACAGAGTTGTACATACATTTATATAGCCACACCTTACATAATATGCATAAAGTCAAGTTATACACGCACACACACACACACACACACACACACATCTATATCTATGTCTATATATCTATATACAGATAGATAGATATAGATGTGTGTGTGTGTGTATTATATATATATATATATATATATATATATATATATATATATGTGTGTGTGTGTATACACACACCAATATTTTTTTTTCAATACACGTGTCCATATTTATGTTTCCAGATTGTTTGTATACTGCACTTTCTATACTGTGCTCTTTGTACAGTTTTTATTTAGCTGCTTTTGTCTTGTACTGTCCACTTTTCTGCAGTGACAATGCAGATTTTCCACTTGTGGGACAAATAAATGCAGATTTGCTGCGTGTGTGTGTGTGTGTGTGTGTGTGTGTGCAACATTGGCATTGGTTTACTCAGATCCAAGGCAGACCAAACCTCTGTGTTACAACCTACATACAAAAGTCACACATTCACAATATATGGGTACACAAGTCTGTTTTATTTCTAAGTGTTTCAAACTTTACAGCGTTTGCAGACCCAGTGTCCATCATCCCTGCATTTGGCACAGGTGAATTTGTGACATGTTGCACAGGTAAAAAGGCCACTTCTAAGCACTGAAGTAGAGAATACTTCTCGCTTTGCAGTTTCTTTTGCAAGTTGAGGAAGTTCAAGCCGGACTTTATTCACCGTGCCCAGTAACGTTGTTTTGCGCTGCAGCAGTCTGTGCTACAGTGACAGTGAAGTAAAGAAATTGTCCGTTGTGACGTTTCTCCCATCATCCAAAAACGGCTCCATCAGTTTCATGACCACGTTCTCTGCCAGCCTCTCTCCCTTCTGACGACTGGGGTCTTTTCCCACGTAAGGAGATGCACTGCAGACATATTTGGTCTCCAAATCCGTGGCCATCCAGAACTTGATTCCAAATCTCTCTGGCTTGGTTGCGATATACTGTGTGAATGGACAACGAACCTTGGTAGGGAACAGCTGTTTATGTATGGTCATGTGTTCTCCTGGAGTGAAACTCTTAGCACAGTTCTCATTGAAGTATGTCCAGATGTCGGAGATCGCCGCAAATTTGTCTGTTTTCACCCGTTTCGCCCGCGTGTCCTTGCCATCAAATCGAAGGTGTTGCATAATTGAAATCAGGGCTCGCAAAATTTCAAAATCCCTGGTAGCCCTTCGAGCATGCACTCTTCAGTTTTTGGTAGCCCAAAATAAATTTAAGTAGCCCGAATAAAAAAAAAAGAGGACAATTTTTTGATTGATGTTTTGTTTCCTTTACAATATTATACTTTAATGTATAATATTGTAAAGGAAACAAAACATCAATCTAAAAATATTTAAAACACAAATTACAACAACAATTTCAACCATCAACTCAAATATTTGGTTCTAATTGAACAGAAATTTCTATGAACTTGCAAGAACTGTGTACAACATGAATCAGTCTGTGTCAGATCCTGAATTTGAAATTTCCACTGAAATCACGGGTAAGAGGCAAGTGGAACCAAGATCTAGGACATTTGCTTTTTGAAGTTTGCAAAGACTGCTAAATTTTGCCAGTGGTAGTTCACTCTTTGTAACATAGTACGCTATCCTAAACAGATTTTTCAGGACTTCTTGTTATGCTTGGTTTACTTTTAGTATGCTTTTTGCAATTGGTGTTTGTTCTGGGAAAGACACTGCAGACTGAGCAATAATGTATTTCTTGCATTTCTCATGGGTTCTGATGGGGTCTTTCTTAAAATGACTGGTCCCAGTAACAAAGGCGCTTGTCGACTCAGAAATCGAGGGAAACTCACAACACACCCGGCAGAACATTATGTTAATTAGCTGCGTTTTTGCGTTTATGTGTGGACGAGGAATACAGAGTTCATCACACAACGTCAAAGGGATACGCCTTTTTTCACGTCACGCTGTGCGCACGTTATTGTTTACATGAGATGAACTGCAGAATAGCAGGTAGACACAAAATACTGTTAATCTGACTATCTGCAGGTTTTACACGCTTACATACAGTTACTGTCCCTCTATTTAGAAAGGCAGAGGCGTCACGGTGTAATTATTTTACGTGTAGTTGTTTTTTTTTCCCTGTGTAATAATATTCAACATTGCTATCAATACATTTTTCAATCCCTCTGCAAAATGGGTTCAAAAACATAAACAGCTGTGGGATACTGTTTGTCAGTGATTTGAACAGGGGGAACAAATTGTGGCAGGATCAGCCTGATATTATTTGTATCCCGCTGTAAGTTTACTGTATAAAGAGCTAACATCTCCAAAATGTGACTATGTTGTAATGACTAACTAGTCATTACAACAAGTGTTTGTGAACTAAAAATCAGGAATGTGGGATACTGTTTGTCCGTGATTTGGAGAGCCCAGCGCATGCTCCTGAGGAAGGGAAAAACAGGGGAGACCTACCTTGGCACTTGTGCAGGCGAAACCAAAGGGAAGATATCCTTCACCATATTTTCTAGTCTTTGGCTTAGAATGAAGTTGGTTTGGAAACATATTCAGCAATGCTTCATCTCCTGATTTGTGTTTGTGGAGGCGCCCCGTGCTAGCAGTGTCCAAGCGTTGTTTCTTTGTTTAGTTTTTTCCTTTTCATGAGAAGGAAGAAACGAGCTGACGACCTGTGAAAATCTCAGCAGGGGTGACTAACACCTCGGGACTTGCACCAGAAAATAAAAAAGCCAGTAATTCTAGTAGGTGTTGGGTTTAGGGAAGTTACGCAAATTTGCGCAGGTTTAGTAACTAATTGGTGTGTGTTACCTGGCTTCATGGATAGATAGAGCTGCATGTCATCTGCATAGCAGTGAAAATTTATGCTATGTCTTCTAATGATGCTGCCTAAGGGGAGCATGTATAATGTAAACAGAATTGGTCCTAGCACTGAACCCTGTGGAACACCATAATTGACCTTAGTGGGTGAAGAGGACTCTCCATTTACATGTACAAATTGGAGTCTATTAGATAGATATGATACAAACGACTGCAGAACAGTATCTGTAATACCTACAGCTTGTTCTAATCGCGCTAATAGGATATTATGGTCAACAGTATCGAACGCTGCACTGAGGTCTCGCGGGACAAGCACAGAGATGAGTCCACTGTCAGAGGCCATAAGAAGATTATTTGTAACCATCACTAAAGCTGTTTCTGTGCTGTGATGAGCTCTGAAACCTGACTGAAACTCTTCAAATAAGCCATTCCTCTGCAGATGATCTGTTAGCTGTTTGACAACTACTCTTTCACGGATTTTTGATATGAAAGGAAGGTTGGAGATTGGCCTATAATTAGCTAAGACAGCTGGGTCTAGAGATGGCTTTTTGAGTAAAGGTTTAACTACAGCCACCTTGAAGGCCTGTGGTACATAGCCGATTATTAGAGATAGGTTGATCATATTTAAGATCGAAGAATTAATTAATGGCAGGACTTCTTTGAGCAGTTTTGTAGGAATGGGGTCTAAAAGACACGTTGATGGTTTGGAGGAAGTAATTATTGAAGTTAACTCAGAAAGATCAATTGGAGAAAAAGAGTCTAACTTAACATCCATGGTACTAAGAGTAGCTGTAGATGATATTACATCTGTGGGATGATTATTGGTAATTTTTTCTCTAATGATAAGAATTTTATTTGTGAAGAAGTTCATGAAGTCATTACTAGTTAGCGTTAAAGGGATGGTTGGCTCAAAAGAGCTCTGATTTTTTGTCAGCCTGGCTACAGTGCTGAAGAGAAACCTGGGGTTGTTCTTATTTTCTTCAATCAGTGACGAATAGTAAGATGTTCTGGCTTTGCGGAGGGCTTTCTTATAAATCAGCACACTATTTCTCCAGGCTAAATGATGATCCTCTAAATTTGTGACACGCCATTTCCTCTCCAGTTTACGAGTTATCTGTTTTAGGCTACGTGTTTGAGAATTATACCACGGAGTCAGGTACTTCTGATTTGAGACCTTAGTTTTCACAGGAGCTACAGTATCCAGAGTCGTACGTAGTGAGGAGGTAAAATTATTAACAAGATAATCGACCTCTGTTGGGGTAGCGTTCAGGTAGCTGCTCTGCTCTATGTTGGTACAGAGCATTGAAGATGATAACAGTGGGTGGATTATATTCTTAAACTTAGTTACAGCGCTTTCAGAAAGACATCTACTGTGATAAAGTCTACTCTCCACTGCTGTGTAATCAATTATTGTAAATGTAAATGTTATCAGGAAATGATCAAACAGGAAAGGGTTTTCAGGAAACACTGTTAAATGTTCAGTTTCTATGCCATATGTTAAAAGAAGATCTAGAGTGTGATTAAAGTGGTGGGTGGGTTCTTTTACATTTTGAGAGAAGCCAATTGAGTCTAATAACAGATTAAATGCCATGTTGAGGCTGTCATTCTTGGCATCTACATGGATGTTAAAATCACCCACAATAATTATTTTATCAGAGCTGAGCACTAAATCAGATAAAAAGTCTGAGAAATCAGAGAGAAACTCTGTGTAAGGCCCAGGTGGACGATATATGATAACAAGTAAGACTGATTTCTGAGTTTTACAGCTGGGGTGGACAAGGCTAAGCATCAGGCTTTCAAATGAATTAAAAGTCTGTCTTGGTCTTTCGTTAATTACCGTTTTTTCTGATGGCTTGAGCACATTTTTTGTAACTATTGGCTATTTTTGCAAAACTCTACACACAAATAAGAAAACTCTTCACCCAATCAGCAAAACATTGTAGTTTACTTGTAAAAGCGAATAACCGTTGCTTAACTCACCACACCTTTGTAAAAATGGTCTTTTTGTATCAGACAGTAAACACAAGCCATCAAATTAATAAGCACACAATGCACCAACTACACACTGATGGTATGAATGAAAAACACATCTGGCTTTTGCTTCCTCTGTGCACAAGGTAGGTTATGTCAGTTTGAGCTCATACTTTTGTCATAGATCCGTAAGGATAGAGGGATCCAAACTTCAAGTACTGGTGTTTATTCACACACATCAAAACAAACACAAGTGTTTATTTCCAAGTCAAAACGAAATAGTAATTTCACTGAGGAAAAAAAAGAAATCAGTCTACATTGTGTCATCTCTGTGGATCTGGCCACAAAATTTCGTCTACATCACATGAAATGTCCTCTAGTGCAGCGGTCCCCAACCTTTTTTGTGCCACGGACCGGTTTATGCCAGACAATATTTTCACGGACTGGCCTTTAAGGTGTCGCGGATAAACACAACAAAATAAAACTAGTACCGGTACCAAAACAAAGAAGATTTATTCATGACACACGTGAAAAGACCCAGGAAAAGCGAGTTAACGATAAAAACGATAACAAAATAATGCTGAAAACCGATAAAAACCCTGAAAACCATACATTTCACACCTGAGCCTCAACTCTCGCGGCCCGGTACCAAACGACTCACGGGCCGGTACCGGTCCGAGGCCCGGGAGTTGGGGAGCACTGCTCTAGTCCAAGGCACAGGGGAAAATATCTTCTGGAATTTTACATCTATGGTATTGTTGTGTTTCTCATTAGCATATGGTATTGTTGTGTTTCTCATTAGCATATGGTAGTGGTACAAATCTTAGTGCAAAGTGACTGTACTAACCGACTCTCATTTCAAAATGTCCTTATGATGCTTGCTACAGTGTAGCGGCTCAAGTTAGGCTGAACCCGTTGGCCAACTTCCCTCAGGGTCATTTCTATTGTAGCTCTGATGTCATCAGCAATTCTATTTCTTACTCTTCTTACCCTTCCTCTCCCCCCTCCTCGTCCTCCTCTTGCTCCTCCTTGTCCTTGTTGTCCTCTTCGTCCTGCTTCTTCACCTCCACGTCCTCTTCCTTGGCCTCCTCTACTTCTCACTCTTCCTGCTCCCTCCACTGTACTCCACACACACAGCTTACCTGTATTATAGTGCTTAGGCTGATTGCAAAGTGAACTAATTATCTAAAGAAGTTTTCACATGTGACAGTGTGCCAGACAGTTGGTAAAATAGTGTAAATAATGGCCATAAATGTGTATAGTTTTGCTAGGAGTGTGTTGATCCTTTGCAAATTGAGTGTAAAGCCGTGAGTTATGTTTACAGTTCTGCAAAAAGAGTGCTGTGCAGTGGATTGTAGCTACAGGTTTGCAAAGTGTGTGTTACAAAATGGCAAACTGAGTGCAAAGCAGTGTTTGTGCTTTTAGTTTTAATATTATTAGTTTTAATTTTAATATTATTTAGTATTAATAGTTTTAGAAATTGTGCTATAAGAATCACAGTTAGGGTTTAAGCATTCAGAAAAAACTGTAATAGGCTGGTGTGAAAAATTGCTGCCACACCACCCCCTCAGCCTGTGCTTCGAGATTTCTGGTAGTTAGAATGACTCGGGGGTGTTGATTCATTTAAACTAACATAATCATCCGGCTGCAACCAGGTTTCTGTAAGGCAGAGTAAATCGATTTGTTGATCAATTATTAAGTCATGTACTAACAGAGACTTGGAGGAGAGAGACCTAATATTTAATAATCCACATTTCACAGTTTTACTCTTTGGTTCAGATGTGGATACTGTATTGTTCTTTCTTTGTGATTTTTTATGTTTAAGTTGTTTATTGCTGGTTTTTAGTTTGTTTTTTGTCTTTTTGGGAGCTGACACAGTCTCAATGGAGATGGGTTTTTGGGGGGGGTAGCAGGAGGAGAGAAGCTGCAGAGAGGCGTGTAAGACTGCAACTCTGCTTCCTGGTCCCAACTCTGGATAGTCATATTTTGGGGGGTTTAATAAATTTGTCCATATTTCTAGAAATGAGAGCTGCTCCATCCAAAGTGGGATGGATGCAGTCTCTCCTAACAAGACCAGGTTTCCTCCAGAAGGTTTGCCAATTATCTATGAAGCCCACATCGTTTCTGGGACACCCCTCAGACAGACAGCAATTTAAGGAGAACATGCGGCTAAACATGTCACTCCTGGTCTGATTGGGGAGGGGACCAGAGAAAACTACAGAGTCCGACATTGTTTTGGCAAAGTTGCACACCGATTCAATATTGATTTTAGTGACCTCCGATTGGCGTAACCGGGTGTCATTACTGCCGACGTGAATTATGATATTACTGAATTTACGTTTACCCTTAGCCAGCAGTTTTAAATTTCCTTCAATGTCGCCTGCTCTGGCCCCTGGAAGACAATTGACTATGGTTGCTGGTGTCTCTAGCTTCACATGTCTGAGAACAGAATCACCAATTACCAGAATTTGACCCCGGCGGGTGTGTCGCCGAGTGGGAAAAATGGTTGAACACATGAACAGGTTGGTGGTGTACCTGGGGCTTCTGTTTAAGACTATGCTTCCTCCTCACCGTCACCCAGCCGCCCTCTTTCCCCAGCTGCTCGGGGTCTGCCGGGGAACAGCTAGCGGGAACCAGCTACAGGGGCCTGGCTAGCTACGGGTGAATGAAGGGTGCGAAGCCGAGTCTCCAATTCAGTAATCCTGGCCTCCAGAGCTGCAAATATGCTACATTTGTTACAGGTATCATTACTGCTAAAGGAGGCCGAGGAGTAGCTAAACATCTGACACAATGAGCAGGAAAGTGCAGGAGGGACAGGTGAAGTAGCCATGGTGCTAATGAGTCGGCTACGAGCTAAGCTAAGCTAGCGAAACAGTACAGAGACAGTGAGTGAATACTTTGGCTATAAATTAGGTAGTGAGTACACAGAAAGGGTGCTTCGAATGAAGCACGTGAGGATTATACTATGAAAACAGAATGTATTTAAAAGTTTTTAATTAAATTGCAAAGCAGATAAGCTACTCAGAAACACCACTGTGTTTGAGCAGGAACAGGAAGTGATACTCTACCGCAGAGCGAGCGAACACCAATTCAGGGGCTGTGTCCCAATTCAGGGTATGCACGCTTGAAGTACGCATTTCAAGTGCGATTACGTCACCGCCACGCGACGACGGCTGTCCCAATTGACTATGTGCACGAGAAAATGCTAACTTCCTGGTTTGAGGCCGGATGTGGGGTTGTACATTTCCGGTAGCTTTACTTTGCGGTAAATCGCTACTGCGAAGATATACTCCAAAATCATGTCCAAAACTCGAAAACGGAAAGACTGCGTTAAGTTCCAAAGAGCAGAAGGTGGGAACACTCACCACTGTTGTGTCACAAAAAATCTAATGATAGATTTTGACGTTTAACCACTTAAGCCCCACGCCCCCGATACCGGGGGCAAAAAGGAGGAGATCACGTTTAATCGGTTATAACGCGGGTTGAGAAATATAAGTCCAGACGTGTGGTATCCACAGAAACCTCAGAATCTCAGCTAAAATGTCATATAAACCATTTCTACAACCACCAAACACACTGAAAATAAGCCGCGATTAAACGAGCAGTTAGGTAAATGCGCAGAAGTCCGCTAAACAAACAAAACCGAACCAGAAATTCTTCAGACTTCATGTAACCGGTTAAAGATAGGCTGGTTAGCTCCCAGAGCTATCACTGACTCCACACACCAAGTTTCACCACGATCAGACCAAAATTCACTGAATTAGCCGCAAAAAGAAGACCACAAAACACACAGCGGCGCAAATGCGCTAAGACAGAAATTGGCTTACCGTCCCGATTTCCTCCATTATTTTCGCCGGTAGCCGGTAACCACGTGATTGACGTTTAAAGAATTTAGATCGATCGGTTGTTTGCATCACTCAACACAAGCAGAACTGCATCACTGCAGCATAAGACACATCGTCCACATTCAGAAGCACATCTCTGTATAGTGACTGGTCTTATTCTTTAAACAGGCAAATGTTCAGCATTCAAACTACAGATGAACAACAGTCACAGATGTTTCCCGTTATGTCCACACCTACACAGCATGTTAACAAACCGTGAAAAAAGCCACACAAAAAATGAACGATTGCTGGTGAGGGTTTCTATACATTAGTATGTATGAAGGGTATGTTGTGACTTACCTTCAAAATTACAGTAGTCCCTCGTTATAACGTGGTTCACCTTTCACCTCGCTGTTTTGCGGATTTTTTAGTGCAAGTTTTCATGCTTATTTTTACGTCACATTGTGTCCTGCGTCCTGATCGCTGCAGACGATCTCCTCCGTGACATCTCTCCTGTACAGTACAGAATCGCTGCATCGATCGCTAGCAGTGTGACTCTGAAGTGCAGTACTGGATGTCCACGATGTCCACGCATCAAAAAATAAAATTGGCTACTTGATTTCACCTATCGCTGGTTATTTTTAGAACATAACACCCGCAATAAACGAGGGACAGCTGAGAAATATAACATTTGAATCCCTTTTCTCTTTTGCTCTGAGGCATGGGGGAAAAATATCGACAAGTCCATGAACATCATTTACAGATATATTGCGTAAATGCCCAAGACATCTATAGAAATGTAAATCGCCGCTTGATTCATTCATTTGCTTAACTTGTTTTGGACCGTAAACAAGGCATGAATAGGACACCGGAAACAAAGCTCCACACAGGAGTTTTTGCACCGGAAGTAGCATATGCTAACGTGCACATAGTCAATTCAAAGTGTACTTCAAGTGCATACTCCAAATGCGCCGTCGATTTCCCCAAATATCAAGCGTGGTCCGGTGCACGCTTCGTGGTCCCATATATCCCACAATCCATAGCGCGGCGGTGGGTGTGGATAATTTTGCCGCAAAATACGGCAGAAGGGAGCGGCCGAAGGGTGAACTGTCAAAAGTAAGGGTTAGGTCACTTATTTATGTGCGAATGTTTAAGAACATTAAAACATTACTGTTGGCCACATGTCAGCAAAGTTATGTGACATTAGTGATGTTTGTACTTTCAGCAGTAACTTGGTTTTAAGCCTCTACTTCTAAATATATATATATAGTTGACCTTAATCTTACAATGAATGTGATGATTTTATGGATAATTAAAGTCAGTCATATATCCACAAACACAACAAGCTGACAGTCAGTGATGCTGCTCGGTTTGCAGTCCTGAATATCACGGCACAAGCAGGATTCACTGCACTGTTAATGTTAGCTATGTTATATTGCTGCCTCTGTTCGGCGGTGTTGAGCCAAACGGACTTTAACGTGTGTTTGAACGAGCTGACGGTTCACTCGTTAAGCTGAAAGAAAGATGCTTTAATCACAGGAGTCACACATGTGTCCACTGTACCACCTGGAACTCTTCTTGTTTAGCACTCATAATAACACAAACACTAAATCCTCCTTCTCTTGTGCTGTTTTGTAGCAGTGTATACACCTGAGACTGTCACCTGTCTGTCTGTCCTGCACTCTCTCTCTGTTTCTTTTTCTCTGATTGTGGAATAAAAGTATGAACATGTGTTTATAAGTTACACTTGTGTTTGAATCCTGCAGCTTATCACACATTTGATTTCCATGTGTGACAACTGCAAGTGTCCAGAGTGAGGACAGACTGAGGGACCCACTGCTGCACATCATCTGTGAGGCTTTGCACCCCTGATGATCCACCAGGACAAACTCAGCAGTGTGTGAGGAAGAGGAGGAGGAAGAGCCAGCAGCAGCTGACAGATGGAGAGAATAGACAGACTGTTCCCTGTTTGTGAAGGACTGCTAGGAAAGTTTAAAATAACTGTCTGTCCTGAATCAGTCTTATTAGGTAATGTTCAAATCATTTTATCATTCCAGTGTTTTCAGTGTGGGAGAAAGTACTCAGGGCCTTCAAGTTACACACTATGAAAGGCAGAAACAACTTTAATATTCAGAAACCTAAAGTATGTATCAGCAGCAGAATGGAGCTAAAAATAAATGTTTGTTTCAGTTCTATGAAGCTTTGAGTATTTTGGATTAGTAGCACTGCTGTGTTTGTTGCATCATATTGCTGTAATTGTTTATATGCTTTATATATTCTGAGGTAAGTTGATCTATAGTGTTACATCTTATTCTATAAGGATGTTATGTGTTTGTATACTTTCTGCCCAGTTTGACCCATTTAGCAGAAGTCGGCCTGTTTAAGGCTCTGATATCTATCTGATATCTATCTGTATGACTTAAAGCAGTTATGACATGGTCTGATTTTCTCACCCAATAAAGGAATATTTAATATATCAGTCTACTCTTCATTCTATCAGAAACAGTTATCACAGCTCGTACATTTTCTTTTTACACATATATGTAAGCATTGAGCCAAATTTAGTAATGCCAACATATCCTCTGGGAACCACAAGTAAGTCTGTAGTGTGAGAGTGAAGCACTCTAATGGGGTGATATGGTACTATAAGGTCATTAAGATAAGATGGGTCCTGAATATTCAAGAACTTGCATGTGAGGAGCAGGATTTTCAGTTTAATTCTGGATTTAACAGGGAGCCAATGAAGAGAAGCCAATATAGGAGAAATCTGCTCTCTCTTTGTAGTCCCTGTACTTCATTTTCTAAATGTCATTGTGTTTAAGAGCCATCTTCCATCCATTCTCTTACAATTATTCAATTCAGGGTTACGAATAAGTGTCATCAGCTGAAGTCAAACTAGAACTGGGCTATATTTTAGTGTAAAACATTTGTACCACAAGATGGTGCAATAAGTCTATGTAACCTTTACTTAACAAGGCAACGCACATAGTCTTAGTTACAATGGCTGATGCAAAAACGCTTTAGGAAATGGGTCAGGGTAAAGAAGAATTAAAACGCACAGCAGCACACATGTAAAAACACGTCCCCCTGGGGATGTTTGATTTTCAAAAATTTATTTGATTTTCAAAATAAAATAAAATACTTTTAAAGATTCAAAAAGTTACCAGCAGCTTTCCCCCCCCTGCAGCTCAGTGCAAAGTCTTGTTTGACTATTTTTTAATTTATAGAAACTCAAATTTCACATATCAGATTTCAAACTCTGGATCTGTTGAAGTCTATCATTCACCATTCAGTAGCTGGAGGCTGAACTTTAAATGGCATTCTTCATCCTGACAGCTATCTGCCAGTTCAGCAGAAGCATTTAAAAAATGCTGAGTCCTCCTACACAGCCCCCACCTCCTTAGATGGTATGGATGTGACACCATGAAGTACACTCAAAAACTTCTCTCTCTTTTCAACTTGCATCACAGAGCCACAGGAGCAGCTATCCAAGCCTCTGAGGGTCCCAGTTAAAAGGCTCAAAATGACCCACGCTTCATATGATCGTCACTGCCAGCCTTTTCTCTAAGACCTCTGAAGGTGATTCAAGGTGAAGGATGATCATGTTTCTCCTGGCAGATTTGGCACACGCACATGTTTTCAACATCACTCTGAAGTAATGACTTGATTGGCTGGATAGCATCATTGGGAGGGATTATGATGCAAGTGTTTCCAGTGTGTGCATAGGGACTACCCTAAATATGAGAAAAGTTGCGTAGAATAAAATAACTGTCTGTCAAAATCTAACAGCAGGTCTGAGTCTGTATAGAACCAGACCAAGATGGCGTTCCATGGGTGACCTAGGCTTCAGACTTCTATAAAGCACTCTTTGACTCCTTTTCTGTGAGCGCTGTTATAAAGACACAATTTAACACTCTCTAAAGCTAAATGTAGGAAATAAGTATTTAAAGTTCTGCCATCTTGTGCCGGAACAGAAGGTGATGTCACGGGATTGGTTGGTTGTTGTTTATAGGCTGGTTTATGTTTCTTAGTTGCATTATTTTTTTTTTCAGCTTTAAGTGAGAAACCACACTGACTGTGCACCTGTATTCAATGCGATAAATGCATACAACATACAGAATTCTCAGAAATAACTTGTTTAAATGTATAGTTTTTCTATAGAATAAAGTATTATTCTACTAGTAGAGCAGTCAAAAACTTTGTAGAGCACACACAATCGTGTTACCTTAAGCAATGACAACTTTATTAATGCTCAGGTAGCAAAATGATCTCTAAAATTACATTTGAGACATCTAAACACAAAGTAAACAATTTCTGTTGAAAAGTTTCTGCGTAGGAAGAGGTAAAGCTTAGATATGCACAGAAAGATATCATACACTCTCACTCACTATCTCTTACATTCTGTGCTAGCCACAGCATGCAGTCATCTAGGATTTCCAGTACAAACTAACTCCAGTGCCATCTAAAAACGCTTTAGACTCATCCCAAAGTACATTAAGATTTACCATAAATAATTTATTATATCGTAGTATCTCCATGCGAGTAAACAAAGGACAAGAAACGCGTCAAAACAAAGGGGAGTACAGAGGAGACCTAGGAACTATGAAAATATATTCAACAGATATACAGATTGAGACAAAAAATATATAAATACATTTACACCTATTTATATACATATGTACATCAGCAATATATCACCCATGTGAATATCACAAATTATTTAGAAATCTCCTCTACAAGATGTGTCGTTTCATAATGAGAGCGCGTTTTGGTTAGTTTCAAAGTACCTCATGTTTTACACTGTAGGTACATGCAGTTAATAGCAGCACACGACGTTTGAACCAAATAATCTGTAGCATAAATTGTTTGATAGTAAAGTGCACAATATATTTTGAAATAAATATGATGGCCAAAACTGATGCCCTGGATTAGAAAGGTGTTGGTAATGGACAGGATGACACAGAGGAAAACCACGTGTACCTCAAAGTGGAATGCTACGAGACATTTTGATCCATTTCTTGATTTGTGCTCACACTGATCTGTTTAA
Source organism: Oreochromis aureus (assembly GCF_013358895.1). Classification (NCBI taxonomy): domain Eukaryota; kingdom Metazoa; phylum Chordata; class Actinopteri; order Cichliformes; family Cichlidae; genus Oreochromis; species Oreochromis aureus. The sequence goes on along the minus strand of NC_052954.1, from coordinate 4,355,591 downwards.
CCTCCACAGTGATCAGACGTTTGGCATTTGGATATTTTTAAAAAAAAAATCTAATTTTTATTTCTCATCTTTTACACCTAGATTAATTTGTCTATTTATTCATCCAGACAGCTGGATAGTGTAGTGCTAAGGCTACACACCGTTGGAGGCTTCCACCCAGGAATGGAGCGGCCACGTCTGCAGCTTGGACACAAGCATTTCACTGCATGTTGGACTGTGCATGTGACAAATAAAATTTGAATTTTTAGCTTTTTTTCAGGAAGAAATGGGCTTTGTAGAAATTCCTCAGGAGCTGTTATTGATACAACAAAAGTCGTCCAGTTATTTGGTTTGTAATTAGCACCTCATTGAGCTCTTTCAGGGAAACTCTGGAGGAAAAGTTCGAGGTGGATTAACAGTTATACCCTGATATTTGATAATAATGATCACCTCTGACTGTGTTAAGGTCTCCCATCAGACAGACATTCTCACAGTTCCTCTTCATGATTTGCGCTTGTGTTGTGTTTGGATAGTTTGACCAGTCGAACAACAATATTAACAGACATTTACGATTTGAATGAGCCTTTTTAAACTCCACTATAAAGTCATGTTTTATCAGCAAAGCGCCATATTTACATATCGGTAATCTCAAAGTTATTGCATTACATAAGATTTAGACCCTGTTTTCCGGTTATGGTTGCGCTGTACTGTCTGTTTCTATGACATAAATAAATACCTATGATATATGAAATATTTATACATTCGAAAGACAGCATTTCCTATTTTAGATATTTTATATTTCTGATCAATAAATTAACAAAGTACCTGAAACAATAGATCTTTTTCTTTTAGCAAATACTCTTCCCTTAGTGAGAAAAAAAGAGCATAGAGCACTTGACATTTGAAATGAACCTGTCTGAGGAAAAGCTGACATTTTGATGAAAACTGTGTGAGAAGAATCAACCCTGACTGACAAGCGTTCACTTCAGTGTTGGTGGAAGTCTTTCAAGAATAATTCAACTGTACTGGCCCCTTAGTGGAATAAAAATTCCCCGGAGGGTTTCACAAACCACATTGTACATGCTCTAAAAACTAGTATTATTTATATTTATGTGCCACAAACCTACCAAATCAGGACAAATCTAGACATTAGGCATTACAAAATACAAAGAACTCCTGGAGAAAAATAAAGTGGAAACTCCACCCAACCTTAAAGAGTTGGGGTAAAAAGTCCTACTTTACTACCAGTTACATCGCTCACCCTCAGAGAAGTAAAGCAGGACATCCACCCATCCTTCCAGCACAGAGCAAACACCTTGTCCAGGTGTCGTTTCGAATAATGCCACCGCTGTTTTGAGTCTATTTGGTCAGTGTCTCTGAGAGGAGAACAAGCAGCAGTTCCCCACTCACGAAAGACATAAATACATCTGCTTCTCGAACCCACTCCACACAAACCTGCTTCATTTTACAAGGATCCTCTCCTCATAATCAGCGTGCTTCAGCGGGTAAACGCCTTGCTCTCCCGCTCTTCAGTGCAAGTTTGAGCTCTGTATGTCCCATCCACACGTAGAACTACTCATCCAGATCAAATAGAATTTTGCAAAATGCCCTCACAAAAAATTGTGCTTGTGATTGTGATCATCGGCCTGGATCCCCGGCTCCACAAACAAAAACCTGCCCAGGTGCTCTTGTGACCTCCAGAGGAGAACTGTGCGTATGACAGGAATAAATAATAAATAGGACATCTGGGGGTTATTTACATAGGTGAGCTATTTATAGAAAGGAAATCAATATGAAACATGACAGCTACGGCTGTGAGTAAATTTATAAAAAGGTGACGGGATAATGCCCTGTTTCTGCTGAAGCGGAGACTTATAGGTGCATGCCTTAAAAGAAAAACTGTAAATGCGAGCATAAGATAGAAATAACAAAAAGTCCCAAGTAAACACTGTAACAAATAATGAAGACTTGTGGCCCTACCTCTGTCTAAACTTCCCATCTCTCTACATCATTGCTTTAATTTTTTTATTACTTATTACTTTCAACTAGTAGATCTAAAAGACCTGCCTTTCCTCTCAGGAAAGGTTAGCAGCTAGGAAACATCACACCTAAACATAGGGAGTTTCAAAATAAAAGGTCCTCATGTCAGGAGTGAGCAGTAGTAGAATAATTTCTGTGTGTGTGTGTGTGTGTGTGTGTGTGTGTGTGTGTGTGTGTGTGTGTGTGTGTGTGTGTGTGTGAGGTTATCATCCTCTGTGCTGTCCGTTGGTTGCTTCCATCTCTACTCCTGGAATCAGTCCCACTCTCTGGTCTGGTGTGGGCTAAACACCAGAGCAGCTCCATATTGCAGAAAAACAAGCCACAGAAAAATCAATGTGAGTCAGACCTGTGCCAAATAGCATTTGCAATTAATTCTTTGGTCTCCAACAAGATCTTCCTCTTGTTTCCACCAGCTATCTATTTAATACTTCTCTTTGAATTCCTTGCAAACACCACTTGTTTGTGTAAGTGTGTGCACAGTGAGTGTGTCGTGTATGCGTGCGTGTCTCAGTCATCCCGGCAGGTCGGCAGGTTGACAAAGGTGAAGATGTTATACTCTATGAGGCAGGAGAAACACAAGAAGATGGAGTAGAGGATGAGACACATGAAACCCAGACGTTTGTTCAGCGTCCAGTTGTTTAAGTGAACTCCCAGGACCTGCAGCAGAGGAGAGGAGGAGGAAAGCTCATCAGAAGAACTGTGCTATGAGAAAGAAAGAAACAGAAACTGTCCATTCAAAAACTCACTGTCATAAATACAGATGCCAGCAGGAGCCCCACAGAGAAGATGAGTCCTTTGCTGTTTAATTTGATCTGCAAGAGAACAGGTGAGATGTTATTAATGTTGTATTGTACAATGACCATCAAGCTAAAGGGAGTCCACAAAGGAAGTGGTTTGGTAATCACAGCTTTGTAGCTAAAGACTGGTTAATAGCAGCCATTCCAGGTCCTGGATGCCCAGGGAACCTTTAATGTGTTGATAATCCTGTCAAACACCATGTGGACCAAAGTACTGGACTACCTACACATCACACCTACAGGAGCTGCTCAGGCATGAATCTCCTGGTACACAGGTTTTATGTGATGTTGATGCCAGAGGAGGTTTCTGGAGTTGTTAAGTCAACAGGGCACTGACTTTTGCACACTATGTACCTGTAACGTTACGTGGTCTCCCACATTGAGTAATTTTGCAAACTGATTCAGTTCAAATTCAGTGAACTCTTTAGAACGAGACATTGTTTCACAAATGTTAGGAAAGGCAGTCTGCATGGTTATATCACTTTGTAGACCACAGGCTATTAAAGATTAGGTGTTGCACAGTACCTTTGTCTATATAATGCGTGTCCAGCAAATACAGCATGTCCTTCAAAGTAAAGTTTAACTTGGAACCTTGTCCCTGACTTGTCCCCTCCTGTGTGGAGATCCCTAAACACAGTGTTGGTCCCAGCAGAAACAGGTTCACTATGAGGGGGTCTGGACTCTAGACTTTAGCAACAGATCCTAAAACTTAAGGCCTCCAGTTCTAGAAGTGAATTAGAACACACATACATCAACACTACATATGAGCGGGTGGAGGGAGGTTTGGAGTCTTCCTACACCCCCGTTCTCTGCGGCCTGCTGGAGCGGGGGGGCTAGGAGGAGGAGATGGCCGTCCGCCTGGGGTCTGGAATGTGGGGCCTCCCTGCTGCTGCGGAGTCGGGGCGGTCTGCTTCTCCCCACCGCAGGGAAAAGGGTAACACCACCTGGGTCTGGGCGCAGTTTCCCCCTCCAGGGGCAAGGGTACCTAGACCTGGGGCTTAGAGTACGCTTGGGGAGTGTGATTGTGTGTACAGTGTCTCTCTATGTCTGTCTCCACGTTGGGTGAGTGTTGAGAGCATGAGGGTGGGAATAGATGTTTGTATCTGTGTGTGCCTGTTTGTCTGTGTCTATATGTCAGGTTGGGTATCAGACCCCACCTCTCTGGGGACATCTCAGGCCCTCCAAGGTTTGGAGGCCCATCTCCCCCCACCACTTCCCCTGCCGGTGGCAGACGCCCTCAGACATCGGTGCATTGGTGGTTCTTTGTGTCCGGGGGTGGGCGCCCAGGTACCCACCGGCTCACTCCTTGGCGGCTGCTTATCGGGGCTCACTCGGGCCACTTCGGGGATGGGGTGCCCTCGGCCTCTCGGCCCGGGGCTCGGTCACTCAGGCACAGCTGGCTGCCGGCGGAGCTCACGGGCACGTCACTGCAACCCCCCCTGGCTTCTGCTCCGCGGCTGCTGAGTGACCCCTCGAAAGTTTTTAAGCAATGTCTAATGTCTGTGATTTCCAGCAGCAGTAATCAATATAGGTTCTTAGAGGTAGCTTTATTGTTGAATTCATTGGGTTTTTTTTGGCAGCATTAATAACATAAGCAGTAATAACACATAAGACAACTACAATGTACTTGCTCACCTCATGTCAAATTTGTACATAGACCTATAATTCTGTTTTTGGTTAGTCATTAATTCACTGCTGCTGAGCTGTAGTTACATCGTAAGGTTTTTAAAACTGAGCTTTAAAATGAATATTGTAAAAGCTGAGAGAGGTCGACAGTGATCACTGCCTTTTTTTGGAGGCTTGTTCAGATTAAGCGCCTTGAGGCGACTGTTGTTGTGATTTGGCGCCATATAAATAAAATTGAATTGAATTGAATTAAATAGAACAAGATACAAAGCATTAAAACATGTTAAAAACACAACAGCCTTAATAAACGCAGAGTAGTTTGGACCTGGAAGCAGGGTTCATCACGTCATCACTTAAAGACCAGATAGAGACCCTTTCAGCCTCCATCAATACCTGTAAATGTGCTTTTATATAATTTTTCCAAGTTTTTGGATATGCTGTCTTTGAGATTGTTTTAGATCATGTTTGCATGTGTTGTTCTAACATGTCTTAGCTGATATTTATACATCAACTGAGTTTTACTATCTCATGGACACAAGCTACTGCACGGCATATCTTCCTTTGCAGCAAATAGGTAAGATTTTCAGTTTCAGTTTTGAATCCTACTGAAACATAAATTTTCCTCCACTGCGCTACTGGGAATGTAGCAGAGATGTTGGAGACACAATAGCAATAAACGTGTTGGACAAATTCCACTCATTATGTGGGAATCCACCATAACAGAAAACCTTTTCGGCATATTACAGCTGTCCTCTTCTGCATGTGTCCTTGTCTCTGATTTCTCAGTCCATAGAGAGAAAGGTGCTGCTACTGGTTCATGTTGACGCTCTCTTCAGTGACTCAAAATCCTGCATGGAGGTTTCAATTTCAGATGCATTCACCATTTTGGATTATCATCTATTTTGGATTAGAGAAAGACACTATACTTTTAAAACTAGGCTTCAACTTTCCCTTTGGATAAAGTTTATACTTAGGGCTGAATCAGAAACCTTAGTTATGCTCCACTTTCCTTTTTTCACTCATGATGCCAGTACATTACCTACCACTACCATGCACAGGTAGTATTCTGATTGGTTGAATAGTGGTCCGGAACAGCAAAGTTTACAGCATTGAGGAGAAACATGCAAACTCCCCAAAAGATCAAATAAGCAGCCGAGAAGGAGAGACAAATTCACTTCATTATAAGATTCATTATGACTCTCTATCTGGCCTCTCAAGGACCAACAACAGCACAAAATGAGCAGCCCACAGGCTGTTTGTTCCACATATTGTTGATGACATGCTCATTTGAAATAAAAAACCCCGACAACTTTCTGATGAAGGTCTGCAAAACTCTGTGCACGACCAAAGTTAAAGGGTTGATGAGCTTTGTGCTACTTACATCAGAGCCATAGTTGATCGCCAGGGTCTTTAGAGCCCAGGGAAGACCGAGGCCTACCAAGATGTCAAACACGTTACTGCCGATGGAGTTGGACACCGCCATGTCGCCCATCCCTGAACACACAGACGTAGACGGAGTTGTGAATCAGCAAAAACAGACATCAGAGAAATCAGAGAGACAGTGTGAAAGGTAAATAGAGTGGGAAAAGAGCAGACAGGAAGCAGCAGGTTGGTGTGACGTAGGTGGACACGGGCGGAATTCAGTGCAGCTATCTGTCCAAATGACTTTCCAAAAAAATGTCAAAGCGATGAAGGCGACAGCAGCTACACAGTGGAGGATGGACGACTAAACGGTGGCGAGTGTCTCTCCTGGTGAGCCCCCTACATACACACAGACAGAGCTGTTTAAATATTTGATGAAAGGAGCAAGAATAAACAGAGATGAAAGGACAGAGGAAAGGACCCGGCGGCCTGTCTTCCCTCTCTCTTCTCACCACAGGGATGGCGGAAAAAGATGACAGACCATGATCTTTACCTCCCCTCCCCTCTCCATCTCTGTCATCTAGTCCCCTCTCCAGCTCTTTGATAGCGGCTTCACTTTGATTCTGCTGTTTGCTCTGTGCGTGTGTTTTAAATGACAGCTTGGTAACCTGTCATTTTGCATGTTTGTGTTTAATTACCTTGTCGTGCCACTATAAGACTGGCCATGCAGTCGGGGACGCTGGTGCCGGCTGCCAGGAATGTGATACCCATGATGACGTCTGGAATACCGAGTGTGAAGCCTATCACTGTTACCTGACACACAAAGACAGAGACACACTATTGCTGATGGTATTTTTAACAATCAAGAGTGCAGACAGAAAAATGGAAAGAAAGACTAGAACCCAAAACCAAAATGTTAAAATGTTCTTTTTTAACTTAAGGATAAACCAGGAATGACACATGCACTTACCAATAATCTTACATGAATAATGAAGAAGATGCTTTTTTGAAGAGCTCTCACACTAACTCCGTAGCTCTGAAGAGCTTTTCAAACCCTATTAGGATAAGATTAACCCCGTGTTTCCAGAATTTATCTCATTGTTCTAGACAGACTTTTTAAACTTGGAAAACGACTGGAAAGTAGACCGCAGTAACTACCTGTGGCTGACAACTGAGGATATTAATAAGCTCGATTGGCATAGCTATGCACAGAAAATTACTTTTACACTCTTAACTCAGTTAAACTGGGAGCGGATCATTTTAAAATCAACTGACTTCCCCAACAGAAATAAATTCTGTGTAAATGGTGCGTCCTAGCATCTAGACAGAAAAAAAACAAACAAAAACAAAACAACGAGCTAACAAGCTGCTATCAAAATCAATACTTTACCACAGTTGGTTAATCGAATAACAGCTTTTTGAAGTTGAATGTCAGGTTAAAATTGATATTGTTGAATTATGTTTAGCATATCAAAGCTAGCTTGAAACAACTGTAAAGCTAAAAATTATAAAACAATAGCTCTTTTACCAAGCATGAAATAAAAACAAACAACAACAACATAATGAGCCAACATGTATTCAAACAGCACAGTTTCACATTACATGCATATACTCCAGTCAAGTCACCATCCATTGATTAAAAAAAACATGATTCATAAACTGCCTAAAAATTAAAACGTATTTATTCTGTTTCTTGGAATTATTAGTCCTTATACATTTGATAGAAAACGTAATTTATCTTTACTTTAAGCCCTGAGGATGGATGGCTATTCACTTTAGCTTATCTGCTGCTATTTTTAGCACATTCACAAAGACTGTTGGTTTTTGGGTGTTTTTTTCTGGATTATTGTGGGCACTTTGCCTCAGAATATAAAGCACATTGGGGTGACTGCTGTTGTGATTTGGTTCTATAAAAAATAAACTTAATTAAACTGAATTAATCAGTACAGAGTGAGTGTCTGTGGCCAAAATACAAACTGGGAGCTGGTTTCCACAGAAAAAAAGCGTGAAAGTGAAGGGTCTGCCTCTCATTCTACTTTTAGGAACCTGTAGTAAGCCTCCAGTCTAAGACCAAAAGATATATACTGGGCCTGATCATTAAAGACTTTGTAGGTGAACTTTCTGGATCAACAATGAATTACAATAGTCCAGCGTAGAAATAATAAATTCATGCAACTGGTTTTTAGCATTACTCGGAGACAGGATGTTTCTAATTGTAGAGATATTACCCAAATGCAAAGCACTCCTACATCTTGGTTTCATCATATTTGTTTAATAATCCTGGCCAAAAATCACTCCAAAATTCCTCACACGGTTACTGTAGGCCAAGGTAAATGGATTGGTTCTTATATAGCACATGTTGTATAAAGCACTTTATACAACATGTCTTATTCACCCATTCATACAAGCACTTATTTGTATGCTTAAGTTGAAATGCTTCAACAACTAATCTGCTTGGTTGATTTTTATGCTGTAGCAGGATCTTCATATATAGAAGCATCAAGTGCGATACAAAGAACAGCATCATTTCTGTTATATGCTACTGAACCATTATTAAATTGCATTTTTGTTTTCAGTTTCTTGCTTTTCAGTACAAGTCTGCTTTTCCCCCATTGTCACTTACCATCCAGACCATGATGTAGGAGAAGCTGGCGATCCACAGTGTGGAGGAAACAAAAGACAGCATGAACCAGTTCTCCCAGCGAGGTGTGGAGCAGTTGGGGATGGTGAAGTATAGCAACAGGGCCAGAGGCCAAGCCAGCAGCCACTTCAGTTTATTAAACCCTCCCGCTGCAGAAACACAGAGCGAGATACAGCATTTAGACTGGGTTGAGACTGACACACAAGCATAGAGAAGAATGATAAAAAAGACAGAAAAGACAAGCGTTTAAAACTGACACTGCTTTCTAGCAGGAAGAATAATTTACTGTCCAACTAACACATGCTTTTAAACCCTGATTTATCACTGGCTAAAGATCTGATTATAGTCCAATATGAAAGACCTGAGTGGATTTTCAAATCAGAATGAATTCATAAATTTAAACTTGATTTAAACTACTCGTCGGCACCTGATTAACAACAGATTCTTACAGAGGAAGGACGCTGAATGATATTTTAACAAGCAGAGTGATGCTTTTTCTGTTCTCCTCTTTTGTTTAAATGGGATAAGGTTATTTTAATCAAATAAGTCACATCCCTCTGATTGAGTTTGTCAGTAAAATTATCCCTTCACTTCTTACGTTGGTCAATTTTTTATAATTACGGTTTTGTGTTTCACTCTTTTTGTTCATTGTTTTAAATAAATCAAGCCTGGAGGTGGAAACTTAAGTCAAGTGTGCCGAAATCAAATTAGAAGTTAACTGGGATACAAGTTTTTGCATGACTTTTTATTTTAACAACAAGTAAACAGATTTTGAGAAAAAGTGTTTTAAGTATGAAACTTACCCTAGCTTAGCATAAATATTATAGCAGGTTTCTTTCAATTGTCCCTGAACCAAAACCTGTGTTCTCTGAAAGTAATTAATAATTCTCAAGAAATAAAACTAAACATTTGCAAAGAGACCTGCTGATCCATGCTTCTAGTCGTGTTAGAGAAAACCGTGGTTAGAGACCGCGGGACGACCAAAATGATTGAAACTGAGTGCAATAAACTTGCGTCCTTGTTGAGTTTGAAATGGTTTCTTCAAAGATGGGGTCGCTCGCAGTCATTTGATAAAAAAAAACTCATCACTCTTAAAAACAAGAGTCATCTAAAAGTTCACCTGGGCATTGGAACGGTACATAAGGTCCCTCTCTTTCCTCCTCTTCTTCCTCCTCATCATTCTCATTGTTCTCGTTGTCCTCGTTATCCGTCTCATTGCCGGCCTCTCGGTCATCGTGCCGAACGCCGACGCCCCTCTCAGCTCCAGACAGCCCGTTTTCTATGCCCCACCTGTTCCCTCCCTTCACGGGGACCTCAGAGTCACCGTTAGTCAAAGTCTGTGTGTTGATTAGACGCTGCCTCTATACGTCGCCACCGCAAAACAAGCAGCACATTCACAAACACACAAACACAGAAGGGAGACTGGTCAGGTCATAACATATTTCAAACAGCCCCATTCTCCCTTCAGTACTAAACAGCATTCATGAACAGTTTAGCTGAATTTTAGCCACATGCTAAAGAAATTCAGTTTCAGAGAGATGCTATTTTTATAGGGAAGGCCTTTTTATCCATTTTGCCCTTACAGCCCTTCTGCTTTATTTCTGTTTGTCAAACAGGTGAAAATTTCATATAATACGATCTTTACCTTACAATACACCTTTAAATGACTGTTGTGAACTCATCCTATATAAATGTACTTTATTTTAACTCTTATCAGAATGAATGTAAAAACAACAGTGGATGTCTAATAGGGGTGCAACGGATCAAAAATCTCACGGTTCGGATCGGATCACGGTTTTAAAGTCACGGATCGGATCAATTTTCGGATCAGCAAAAATAGAAAAAAAAAGACAAAAATTCTACTCGCCGTTTACTTATTTAAGTATTTTTTGCCTATTAAAAAACATTCAACTGAAGACTCATTCCACGCACCTATATAAAAACAAATTAAGGTGCAATATGGACATTATGGACCATGCTGGGCAGCCTCTGCATCATCTGCACATGGCCATAAACAACCAGAGGAGTCTGTTCAGTGACAGGTTGCTTCTCCCAAAGTCAAGGACCAGCAGACTTAAAAAGTCCTTTGTCCCACATGCCATCAAACTGTTTAACTCCTCGCTGGAGGGAAAGCGGGGACAGAGGAGGGGAACAAGTAAGCTGTAGTGCCTTTTCACTGTGCAATAGTTTTTGTTAATATCCAACGGTGCAATAGACTCACAATACTTGAAATGTGCCGTTCCTTGTATCCTTATTCCTATTTATTCTATTTATCCCTTTTGTATACTCTGTATTTATATATGTGTAAACATTGTATATTTCTGCTCACATTCTGCAACTTCTGTGGGTGCTGTGCTACTGGAAACTGAATTTCCCGGAGGAACCCACCCGAGAAATAAATAAAGTTTCATCTAATCTAATGTAATCTATAGGGCAGTGCAGGGCTTTGTATCTACCTCTCCGCTGTGATATAACGGGCGGTCACGGTCACGTGGCTTTCCGTTGCCCTGGAGCTCCACCCATTTGTAGTTGGAGCAACAGAAGATGCCTGGGACAGTTCAGCCATAACTTTAAACTTCTCCTGCTCATACATGCTTGGAAGGATCTTGTCACTGAAGTGGACGCGCAACGAGATATCATAGCGTGGTCAAGCACGTTCATCACAGTTTAAACCTTGTTTTGCACAACAGACGACGGCCTCCCGTCTGCAGCTAAACACCCCATTAGCTTTTAGCTTTAGCCCGGTTGGACTGGGCAGCAAAGGGCTGCTTAAATGCCGCAAACTCCTCTGCTCCGCTACTTGGACCGCTAACGCTACCGCTTGACAGACTGACGACGCGCACCATACACATACTTTTTTTTCTTTTTCGAATCTTCGGATCACGTGCGTACCGAACCGTGGAGTGGGATCGGTTCGGATTTCGGATAAACCGTGATCCGTTGCACCCCTAATGTCTAAGTGGTGTTGACATTTGACAGCAGGGAGGTTAAGCTGATGTGCACGATTCTCTCGCTCTGTCTCTGTCTTTCTTGCTTGCAGCCTCTCTGGGCTTGTTTTGTTCTTTTGCTGACAAAACAAAAAGTAAAACAATAATTTGTTATATAAACTGCAGCCCTGAGAAGATAATCACATGATGAGTGAACATGAGCTCCTGTGCATGTGCACAAAACAAATCTCAGACTTTCCTGCAGCAGTATAATATTGTGAGGTCCAGACTCCTCTACTAGAGAGCTTAAGATTGTACTGTAGTTGTTAACATTCACCTACCTTAAGATTCAACAGAAAATATTATATTCAACATATATTGCGTGTTTATACCCCAGTCTATAAGCTATGGTTCTACCTTTTTTAAAGCGACAGATGTAGTGTGGTGACCCTACATCTGCGTGACAGCGGTCTGACGTCTGACGTCAGTCAGGATTTGCACAGATCCTCAGTGTTGTAAGTATTGACTATCAAACATGTCATTTGATAAATTCACCAGCACCTACACCTACTGATAATTTCAGGGAAAAACCTGCGTATAATTCAAAATATTTGACTTAAGAGACATGGCTGTTTTGAAAACAGCGACTGATATTCAAAGCGGCTTATAAGAGAAGGGGACCCTGGACACAGATGATCAGAAGGCCCAAACACTTAAGCGTCTCAGGTCATAGACTGTATATAAAAGATGGATGTCACTGTTAGCGAGGTCCTGTGAAGGCTCACGCTGAGCAATTTGTTCCCCAATCTTTGTGTGGCGAGACTGGACATAACATGAGGTAGGCCTGCTCTAAACCACTGCCTGGGACCACTGGGACCAGAGGCAGCAGCAGCAAAAACATCGGACAGCAGCAGCAGCCCAAGCCTCATAGTGCAGGAATATGAGGTGAGGCGCACACTGAGGGCAGTGAACCCCAGGAAGGCCGCCGGACCAGATGGGGTAACCGCAAAGGTCCTAAAAGAGTGTGCAGACCAGCTGGCTGGGGTCTTCACTAAGATCTTCAACACTTCACTGTCCCAGGCCTGCATCCCACCGTGCCTAAAGTCAGCCACAATTGTCCCACTGCCAAAGCGTACTAACATTAGCAGCCTCAACGACTACCGACCAGTTGCTCTAACACCTGTTATAATGAAGTGCTTTGAGAAACTGGTCCGACGTCACATCATGTCCTGCCTGCCACCCACACTCGACCCACTCCAGTTCGCATACAGAGCTAACAGATCAACTGAAGATGCCATTGCTACAACGCTCCACACCACCATCTCTCACCTGGAAGTGCAGGGCCGTTCGCCAGGCTGCTCTTTGTTGACTTTAGCTCTGCTTTCAATACGATACTCCCGGACAGACTAATAGTTAAACTGCTGGAAATCGGACTTCCTTCTACCACCTGCCGCTGGATCAGAGACTTCCTGTCAGACCGTGTACAGAGAGTTAGAGTGGGGCCTCATCTTTCCTCAGCCCTCAGCCTCAACACCGGCTCTCCACAAGGCTGTGTACTGAGTCCCCTACTGTACACTCTGTACACACATGACTGTGTTAGTACCCACCCAGACAACGCAGTCATCAAGTTTGCAGATGATACCACCGTGGTGGGGCTCATCTCAGGGGGAGATGAGACGGCGTACAGAGCTGAAGTTCAGAAGCTGTCAGATTGGTGTGTAGATAACAACCTGGACCTCAATACCACCAAGACAAAAGAACTGGTAGTTGACTTCAGAAGGAGGAAGTCCGAGCTGCAGCCTGTCAGCATCAACGGGAGTGCGTGGAAAGGGTCTCCAGTTTCAAGTTTCTGGGTGTGCACATAGACACAGACCTCCAATGGAGCTCTAACACCTCTGCGGTCTTAAAGAAGGCCCAACAGCGTCTCCACTTTCTGAGAATCCTCAGAAAAATGGACCTGAAGAAGGAGCTGCTGACCGTCTTCTACCGCTGCTCCATTGAAAGTGTGCTGACATATTGCATCGGTGTATGGTTCTCCAGCTGCACCACAGCACACAGAAAGGCACTCTAGAGGGTCATCAATATGGCCCAAAAATCATTGGACATCCTCTTCCCTCCCTGAAGGACCTGTACAGCACTTTCGCTGTCTCAAGAGGGCACGCAGCATCCTACGAGACTGTACACACCCAGGACATCGGGTGTTTAAGCTGCTGCCGTCTGGCAGGAGGTTCAGGCTGCTGAGGTCCCGAACAAACAGACTCAAGGACAGCTTTTACAACAGGGCAATAGCCCTAATCAATGCAAATAGCTGACCTGATTGGCTACCTGCCTGGACTTTTTTTTTTAGGGGCGGTAACAATGTTTAAAACAATAACAATAATAATATTTATATTTATAACAAGGTGCAATAATAATTAATGTGCAATAATAACAGTGTGCAATACACATAACACTTATTCTTCTTTTTTATTTCTAAGTTAATATACTGTGTTGTGTTGTTTGTGTTGCGTTGTGATGTGTCATATCGTGTCGTGTTGTGTTATATGTAGTGCCGACGTAGGACAGTTTTTCCAATTTCATTGTACTACTGTACTATGTATGACTGTGCAATGACAATAAAGAATTATCTTATCTTATCTTATCTTATCTTGCCTGTTTTATCATCATTTCTGACTCTATTAAAAGGAGTTCATTTAAAAGAAACAGGAAACAAAACAAAACAATTGAATTGTCTCTAAACTTTGATCTTAAACTCATGAAGAAACTGTTTATTGAAATATAAAGATCATAGATCAAAGGAGCTGACGGTTGTTTTCAACAAAATACAGTACAGCTAATTTAGCAATCTGAAGAGCTGCCCTCTGTTGGCCATTTGAAAGAATGCAGGTTTACAGCAAGTCTGCAGTGGTTTGACTTTTCAGACCTAGAAGCTGCATCCATCTTTTATATACAGTCTATGTCACAGACTGAAAGTGACACAAAACAACTGCAAATCAGGCTGTCTCTTTGTAAATATCTCACAGGTACCCCCCCCATGGTTGTCTGTCTGCCATTATCACTGCTGTCATTGCCTTATGCAAATATGTTCACAATGCAACAGCTTGACAGGCAATGAAACTGTGCAGACAGAGAAAAACATTCTGACTGATTAATGCACACACGGAGAGCTGCAATGAAAACCAAATCACAGACAATACAAACTCTTCAACCACTATGGCAAATAAGAGTTCATGTGATTGGTTTTGTTCCAAGCTTGCCCATCACGTCCTGAGCAGCCCTTTGTAAATGTACCATAGCAGGCCATGCCTAGAATCCTCAATGGCAGAGCTGATTTGTAGGCCAGGGCCTGTGTACAGCTCCAGATTACTTTGTTAAAGAGGCTGTCTGAAAAGCTTTCCCCTTGGAGAAAAAGACAACGCAGTCTGCTTCAAATTGGAAATGGCAGCAATCTCTTTTTTCCCCTCTTTTTTTCAATCCAAAGTGTGGCTGAGGTGCATCTGCGTGTGCCGTTACCTCAGTGATGAGCATTCGTGAGGCCATGGTGAGACGAGTTCTGGGGGAGAAGTGGCTGGTGATCATGATCCTCATGCCGGCCTCGGAGAAGGACAGCTGGTGGGGGTACGCTGACAGCAGCTCGTCTACCATTAACACAGATGTCTTCCTGTGGTGGTTCGCTGTGGGGCACATACATGGAATACGAGCTATAAGATTTTCCTTAGCATTACGACTGCAAAGAGCAGGAAGGAGAGACATTAGATCAATTAGAAGTTCCACATTATCCGTACAAAGTCTCAATAAAAATGTACCTTTCTTTAAAAGAACAGCAGTAGCATCACAGCCATCGTCCAGTTCTGCGTTATTTGCTGCACCGTTTCTCAAAGTGGTCGAGTTCTTCTTCCTCCTCCCCAGGAAACGGACAATGTAGGAATTCAGTCTGAAACAGAAGTCGGGTTAAAGCGACACTTTGCTTGGTACAACTGGGTCAAATGATGGCTCTTTGCAGCAAGTAGCCCCCAATAGAGATAGATTGATCATATTTAAAAATGATCTGTCAAGTACTATAAGCTGCTGTGTGGCACAGCCCACATAAAGAAATGTATCATTTTTATATATTTCATTCATTACTGCTGCAGGCATCAGGATAAATTATGTTACAGTCTTTTGGGATGAGTTTTGTACCGCATGTCACACCGTGTCATGTCGTGTCATGTCGTGTCCGTAAAAGTAATGACACAGATCACGGGGCTTATATTAAACTCATTAATATACAAAAATTAAAAACGTTTCCTATTTTTTGCTTCTAATATTGATATTCAGTAAACTTTCACTGTTTTCAGTGAACACAGTACAGCACAGAACACAGCACTACAATGCATTTGAAGCGGAGCATAACGTTCTTTTCAAGATAATATCCACACTGTTGTTGTGTTACTTAATATTTATCCATATATCTGCTAAATTTGCCAAAAGAAAAGACATTTATTATTATTTGTTTGTTATTCATGTGTTTAAATAGATATTTTAATTCCAGGAATATCTTTACTTGTATACTTTTATCAATATTTATTAGTAACGCTTACTGTTGGGGTACATTATACTCCGGCACAGAGCCAAAGTTCATTGTTCATTTAAGCCTCAAATAGGGGAGGGTAATATGGCCAAAAATATTTATCATGATATATATTTGAAAATTTGTGATGTGCTTATGAGCGTATGGAAACACTGCGCATGGGCGTTTTACCCATATTCTATCGCAATATTTCATTTTCATGTCATTGCCTAACTTTGTACCGGTATTACCATGAAGGGTATAATATGGCCCAGCCCGAGCCTCAAAGTGGATGAATTGAACTTACTTCATAATCAAAATGTAGACAAAATACATCAGGATCAGCGTGAGAGCTTCCCACCTGGAAAAGACAGTTCGAATGCATTCATCATGTGTGTCACTGTACAGTGTAAGTGCCAGGTGTATGCAAAGTTAATCAATGTGTAACTTACCAAACTACTTTTTCATCATATATGAACTGTAATAAGAAAGAGGTGAACATTTGAGAACTAGTATATCTAAGACATGAAGGCATAATTTCAAATGGAAAGGAAAAAAAGAAACAATCAGAGTAACTAGAATATTTCTCCGTATAGGAAATCCAGTATGGAGCTTTTAAAGTATCTGATGTGGTACTATGTTAACCTTAAGGTGCTCCTTACCACTATAAGAGCAGAGATCGATAAGGTGTAGTAGACTGAGTCTCTGAGCAGAGGCCAGCAGGAGAGACGGATCATCTGGAAGAAAAAAGAAAGAGACAGGAGGACTGAGACAATTCTACAACTTACAGGAGCTCAGCTACACCTTTTTTTGTTCTACTGGGTAACACATCCCACGAGGTTCTCACTGCCATGCACTAGTAACATAAGCCAAGCTCTTTGTGTGTGAGTGTGCATCTGTTTGGCATCTTACGTAACATGTAATCTAAATAGGAAAAAAAAAAATCTTTCAAGTATGTTTCTCTTTTCCTAGTGGGATTACAGCAGTGAACAGGACACGTATCATTTTCTGATTCAGACAGAAAAGGTTTCCTTCTATGGTTTTTAATCGAAACTGTGGCCTAAAAATAAAAAAATAGGGGGGGGGGGCACGAATAAGTCAGAGTGTAGCCGGTGCCTGTGTGTGCTGCACTGGCTAAAAATCAGCAGTTTATTCTGTACCTGCACAGCGAATATCCCGCACACTCCGATGATGCAGAGGATGTTGAAGACGGCAGATCCCACGATGGTGCCGACCCCCACGTCACCTTTAGTGATGAAAACTCCTGTGCAGAAGGAAAGGAAATCACTGATTACCACACATGGCAAGCCATCTGTCCACAGGTTACAGAGACATCCTGCTTGGTGCAGTTCTTGGGTAATCTTGACGTAGTTCACTGATCCACGACCCTTTGTCTAGCTGGTAACTACTGATGGCATTTACATAATAAGTTACCTTGTTTGCATGTGTTGTTGAGTTATAGAGGGATTTCCCTCCCATAGACTTTATTACAGAGGGCTGCCCAGGTGTACTGCCAAGCACAAAAGCATATTTGGCAGCTCATTTTAACATTTTCTATTAATGTTTTGAATTCATTTACTCTCAGGTAGACTCCTGGCTTTTATTTTGAAAGTTTGGGTGCTGGTAATCTGCTGACCAGGTCTACCTTTCTCAAGTATTTCCTACTGGCTTGCTCACTGGCCAGGTCACTATTGTGGTAGAATTTATTATCTTTCAGTTGGTTCCCCATATTGTATGTCCGAGCCAAGTGATTGGCTCTCACTAACAACAGGTAAAGGCTAAAAATTGGAAGATACATTTAAAAACCTATAGTAACATTTTGATGACAATAAATATTACCCCGATAGTCCAGGGATTGACATCATACTATAGAACTTTAGAGTCAGCAAAACACTCAGTATTCAACACCCTTTTTGTAACAACTGAGGAAAAAACTTACAAAATCAAAATGTAAAATCAAATAGCCTTGCTGGCAGATCATTCTCCGCTTCAGTTTGGGACAGTCTTTAATACGACTCGCAAAGTTGTGCTGTTTCCTATGTGTTCACAATGAAAATGAAACCGTGCATTCAGCTATCTGCAGTGGTTCTGCATGAAGTTCTGTGTTAGCAGGAGGAGGTGAAGATGGCACTATTGCAGTTAAGATCTAACCCAAGGAATTTTTAGTATCAATTAGTATCAGAGTAGCATATTTTGACAGTCCTGCTGTCAGTGTTAACTATGGTACTCCAAAAAAAACACCAAAACAAAACAAAAAAATCCTCTTCTCTCAATCCAACCGGTCGCAGCAGATGGCCGCCCCTCCCTGAGCCTGGTTCTGCTGGAGGTTTCTTCCTGTTAAAAAGGGAGTTTTTCTTCCCACTGTCACCAAAGTGCTTGCACATAGGAGGTCTTTTTTCTTCTCTGTATGTATTACTGTAGGGCACATGTGTCAAACTCAAGGCCCGCGGGCCACATCTGACCCGGCGGACATTTATATCTGGCCCGCGAGATCATTTTGTATAGATTTATTATTATTGTTATGCATGGCCCGGCGATATGAGGCGCTAATAACACACAAACTACAGATCCCATAATGCAGCGCTGCAGCCTCCTTGCTGAACGCTAGGCTAACTGGGAACATTCCCGCGTCAGTCAAGTCAAACTTCTGTTATTGCGAAGCTAGCCGCGCACAATGGTGGAGAGAAAAGTTGATTCTGAAAGCAGAGCCTTTCAACACCAGTGGGTGACTGAATATATGTTTACAGACATTGCTGGTAAATCCGTCTGTCGTATTAGTGGAGCTAATGTGGCTGTAATTAAGGAATTTAATTTAAGACGGCACTACGAGACAAAACGTCAGGATAAGCTGAAAAACCTAAATGCAGAAACTACAGAAAGTAGAAGAGCTAAAGAAGAATCTGACATTTCAGCAGACTTTTTTCACCAGAGCAAAATCACAAAGTGAAGCTGTTGTGAAAGCAAGTTTTATTGTAGCAGAGGAGCCAAATCAGCCCGGTACCACTCTGAAGAGCTGCATGATGAAGCTGTGCGACGTCTTGTGTCCAGACAAAACGCAGATTTTGGCAAATGTGATCCTGAGGAGAAATACGATTGCTGATCAGGTTTGTGAGATGGCCACTGATTTAAGAACACAGTTGTGTGAAAGAAGCAAAAACTTTATTGCATACTCTCTTGCTGTGGATGAAAGTATAGACATGATGGACATTGCACAGCTGGCCATCTTCATCCGTGGAGAGGAAATATTGAACATTAAATCGATGCACGGGACAACGACAGGAAAAGACATTTTTTTTTAAACGTATGTCAAAGTGTAACCGACATGAAACTGCCCTGGGACTAGGGCTGCTCGATTATGGCAAAAATGATAATCACGATTATTTTCACTGAAATTGAGATCTTGATTAATTGACGATATTTATTTAACAATAACAATGTATTGAATAATGGCTTTAAAGATTGTCAAAAAATAATATAAAATAGTGTGCAAATACTGATTACAGTGCAAATGTTTGCAATATAAAAAATAAATGAAAAATGTAAATCTATGTTTAGTGAACTTCAAAATACTGCACAATATTTGACCCACGTCTGACTCCGTGAACCCATAATGTTTCCACCAATGTTCCCTCAAATATTTCATGTGTCTGAGCGAACACACAAACTCCCTGAGTGATCCCTTGGACCACTGTGAGCGACATCAGACGTGTGCACTGTGGTCACGCCAGCATCTAATCCATCCAAGTTACATGGTTTATTAAAATAATCAAATTACAGCATTTACATTTATGTTAGACTACTTTTAATTAACTGCTTTAGCCCACTTACAATGAAAATTTAAAAAGTCCTGTTCATGACCTGTGTAGTATGTTAACACTATTGGAAGTGTCACGGTTTGCGGGTGCAAGCCGTGTGGAAATAACTTAGGACCAGGCAGCGGCAGCTCAAGTGCAGGTGAGAATTTATTAACAATGGACACACAAACAACGAGGCACTGGGAACAAGGAACTAGAACCTAAACTGGGTTAAACTAACAAAACAAACCAGAAACGAAGATGCAGGGAGGTCCGAGGAAACACACATGGAGAGACGCAGGGAGACCGAAGGGAAACAACACAGACGAACCAGCAACGAGGACGAGGTAACACACACTATAAATACACATGCCAGGAATCAGGGGAAGGGAAACAGGAGGGGAACACACCTGGAAGACATCACAACTGACGAGGCAGGGGAAAACGTAAACAGAACACACTGACATAAGACACAGACCTTCACAATAAAACAGGAACTACACATACAAGGACACACACGGGCCGAACAGAGTAAACACTAAACAGAGGAAGAACAGAACCAAAATCACACTAAATAGAAAAACACAAAACGCTGGGTCAAACGGACCCAGGATCATGACAGGAAGTAAAAATAACTTGAACTCCAATTTTGAAAACACAACTTTCTTTCTTTTTTTTTTCCATAAAGCTCTGACTTGTATTATGAGTATGAGTCTGTGGTCTAGGAGAGAGTCCTGTAACTCTCTGTCTGCCAAATACAGCATATAATGACCAATGTTGGGCAATTAATTATATAGTTACTACTTCAAAAAAGTAACTCAGTTTGGCAAACAACAAAGCTTTTTGCAGCTATTTATTTTTTTTAATGCAGCCAAGGCGTTTTTTTAAATAAACATTTCAAACTATTTACAGAACATTCAGCTGTTCTGCATCAAATCTAATGCCACACAAATTATTTGTGCCACTCCAAAAAATAATTTCTGTCCACTATGAGATAAAGGAGAACAACAGCCTGATACCTGCAGGCCTGACAACAGGAGATGTATCACTCCTGTAACACCTGTAACATTCAGCAGCCGCCTTATTGTTCTGACACACACAACAAAACTATTGACTACACTACACACTAACAAGATTTGCGCTAAACGTCTGAAATCTCTCACATCTCAGAACACCGCCGTCACTCCTAAAACTTCCCCCCGTTTCTTAACAACTAGATGCCATGTTGCCATATCATTTTTTTGACTGGTCGATACGGTACTTTTTTCGACCAATAGGAAAGGGTGGGGGGTTTTTTGGTTTTGTTTTTGCTCACAGGTGGAGAGTGCTTTCGAGTGGTTTCCTTATAAAACGCCGTTTTTACCGTTTCTTCCCGCAGTAAATATAAACAACGATAGTATTCAGGAAGAAAACCAAACATTGCATATATTTTTATCATAACTTTATCAACACAATTTAAAAACTGGTATAAAGTCCACACTTTTTCCGTCAATTGTTCCGTCTGTCCTGCTCACATCTCCAATGGTTGTACACGTTGTCATTAATGTGGCTTCACTGCACATCAGCCACGCCGCTTTGCTAGCTAAAACACCGGTGTCAGCACATAAGGATGCCTGTCAACGACGTTGATTGGCTGCGTATATACGAATGTGAATCGCATTATTGGTTGGACTATAGGATAAGGTGGCATCGTTCTAATCCCATACAGGAACAGCCAGTCACTTACTGACTAACACTTCAAAACAGAATTGTTAAAGTTTTAATTTTAATTTCAATTCAGGTTAGATTTTTTTTGTGCGCAACGCAGATTTTCTGTGCGCAGAGACCGTGCCAGCAGTGCGCAATTGAGCATGTGCTCGATTTGCCACACGGAGCAGCGCGAGAGTAAAGCATGAGGGAGGTGCCAATAATCGGCTCAGTCATTTTTAATGATCGTTGAAAACCCAGAGCGTAATCGAGTTTAAAATTCGATTAATTGAGCAGCCCTACCTGGGACAAACTTGTTGGACTTACAACAGATGGAGCGCCGGTGTTATGTGGTGAAAAAAGCGGACTAGTCAGCAGGATGCGAGTAAAGATGCAGGAGAACTGTACTGGTGAGTTAACAGCATATCACTGCATCATACACCAGGAAACGCTGTGTGGTAAAGTCCTAAAAATGGAGCATGTAGTGATCGTGACACAAACCATAAATTTTATCCGAACTTAAGGTTTAAATCACTGTCAATTTCAGTCTTTTATGTGGGAAATAGATTCAGAGTTTGCCGACATTCCTTATCATACAGAGGTCCGTTGGCTGAGTTGGGGAAAAATTCTCAATAGAGTTTTTGAGCTCAGCAAGGAAATCTGTCAGTTCATGCACATGGCATGTATGATGCGGTGAAGGCATTTCAAGTGAAGCTGTCACAAATGCACCAGCGCAACCTGCCTCACTTTCCCTGTTGCCAAGTAATGTTGAACCAAGTCAGCGCAACAGTGTTCCCAAATGCGATAAACTGAGCGCACTGAGTTTGCATGGCGCTTTGGTGACTTTAAAGCACAAAAAAATAATTTTGACAGGATATATTTTTATGGAGAGCAAAATATTTAAAGTTAAAGATTTTTTTTTAAGTTTATTTATTCTTGAATTATATTCCTGTCTGTTTTTATTAATATTTATGTTTAAAAAACATTGTTTTAGTGTGTTCAATAAATGTTTATCTTGTTTGGCCCGCGACCTAAAGTGTGCCTTGAGGTTTGGCCCCTTGTGCAATTGAGTTTGACGCCCCTGCTGTAGGGTCTACCTTACAATATAAAGCAACTGTTGTTGTGATTTGGCACTGTATAAATAAAATTGAATTGAACTGAATTGAATACTCTATTGGAGTGGAGTCAGATGCAAAGGGTTCCAGCTTGAGCTGTAACAGTGGTAATATCTGCCCAATATCTGGATTAAAAACTGGCAACAAGGTGATATTAGCTAGATAATAAGCCGACAGAAGTAAGCTAATGTAAGTTGATGTAAAATATCAACTCACCAATGACAGAGGTAAACAGTTCAGGCGCTGAACTGCCTGCTGCCATGAAGGTCGCTCCTGCAACATCCTCACTCAGATGCAGACGCTGGTGGATGAGGGGAGAGAAAGATATTCTAAGCATCAAAGCATGGCAGTGAGAGTGTGTGAAGTTAGTGCAGCAGCAGTGCAGTTACAGTCTACAATGTTTGTTACCTCGCATATCTTCTCTAGCGAGGGGACAAAGTAGTCGTCGCACACCAACGCCAGAGCGTAGAACATGTAGACTGCCTGCAGACGCCCAAAGACACACAGGTGAAGAACAGTATACACTTACAACTGGATAATACCTCCTGCTGAAAAAACAAAAACAAAAAAACATTTGTGCTCTGTTTTATTTGTTTGCAGTTTAATCTCAGCTTCTGTTGTCATTCACTTGATGTTCCCTGAGACTAAACCTGAAGGCCCAGCAAAGAGTTACAAGCAGATACAATAATACACTTACATATTACTAAAACTCATCGGTTTGCCAAGGAACTGTTGGAAAATGCGCTTCCTTACATATTTAACAATACTCTGCTTCCAGATTTCAGCCATAGACTGGTGGGGCTTAGCTAAGCATAAAAGCTGAAAGTAGCTGGGAACAGCTAGTCAAAAGTTCAGCAATAATTTTCCCAGAACAATCTAGCACATCTGTACTTCTGTAAAACATGCTTGACTTTATTTCTGTGGAACTTGGCTAAACCTTGCCATGTTCCCTTTTGGATACATTTTAAGTACTGTATAGGTGGGCCTCTGTATGATGAGATTGTCCAACTAACTCTATGTTATTTATGAAACCCAGCATAAAGTGTCCTGTTGTGCACATAACAAAAACAAGTTTGTGTCTTTGCCCCGAGACACCTGACATTTTACACCAGTTCTGGTCCTGTGTCTGCTGAGTCAAAACTGGCTCACCAAATGGGTTTTAAAACAAATTCACAATTGACTACTTCCATATCTTATTAAATAACATATTAAGTAAGCTCTGATCAAGGACTTGCACATATTTCAATGAATTACCAGTGGGGTTGCCAGGGTGTTAAATTAAACTGAATTTAAGACGTTTCTAGGCTGCTAAACACTTATGTCAGTTTGCAGTTAAATCACTGTGGACCAACTACGTCACTGTTATGTGGAAGACGTTATGAATTTATATAGCAGCAGCTTCATAAATTCAATGTAAATTTCTGTGCATGTAAATGGCAACAGATTTAGTTCAACAAGTTATCACAGGTAATGTCACAGGTATCCCAAACAGACTGCATGGAATGGGCAGGTTGACCCACATTCAATTGCAAATTGATCGCAGAGTGACTCCATGATGCTGAAACTCGCAACTAACTGCAAGCAGTTGCAGACCTGGTCTAGCCTTCAGAGCTGCTGAAAGTAAAGTAATTTAAAAAACCAAAACAATCACAGATAAAAAAACTTGTTTTTTTTTTTCAGCAGTACCTTTCATCGTGCCCTGATACCACAACAATCCTCTGCCATCTCACAAACTCTTTGCTTATGCATTGACATACCAAAGAATACACTAATACAGAGTTCACACAATTGTGTTCCCAGACTGACAAAAGTTGGGAAGCGCATGAGAAACTACTGTAAAAAGACCTCAAAGCACACCATAAACCAGCAGTTGTGACATCATTGTCAACAGACAACAATGGCAGGCATAAACTGTCTGTTACATGAAGACTAACTAGCAAAGTCCTCCTTCTTCTTCTACATAATGAACTTCAGTGTTTCCCGTGGTACAATACTATCCTGGCAGCCCGTGTGGTCTCACTAATTCCCCATCAGGCTAAGTAAAGAGGTTTTTGTATCTTCAAGGCTAAAATCATTAAGCTGAATCCTTAAATCCACCTTCAGTGCTTCCTCCCCAGCTGGTCTTCTGCCTACACAACATTATCTACCTTTCTTATCTCCATGTGGCTCAGAAACCAACCTGCCTAAAAAAAACCCCACAACCTCAATGATGCTGTTGAATTGCATGATGCAAATACATAGCAGAGGTAAACATTTCAGTTTGTGAGTTTGAAAGTTTCATAGAGGTGTGACAAAAAATTAAGACCCATTCAAATGGAAGAGAATCTATTTTAAATCATTTAAAGCCCTCAAAAGAAGAAAACTAGAACTACTTTGGATATGCAACATCTTTAACTCCAAAACATTCAAGTGTCCATGTAGAGTGATGCAGGTGACACTCACGCAAAGCACGTGCAGACCCACTGCTCCTTCCACGCGCTGCTTGTTGGTGAAGTAATCCCTGGGGAACTCATGGATTGCTGCAGCGAGAGAGGGCAAAAAAAAATCACTTACACATGCTGAAACAGTGAAAGGAGGCAAAATCTGAGCAATTAAATACCGACTGCAGCTCAAGGAAGATACCCTGAAGGCCTCATGAAATAGCTCATCAGCCAAACAAAGACAAATAAACATATAAATACAATCAAACACAGATACAACTCCAAAGGATGACTGAATTTAATATCTAATAGGGAGGGAAATGAAGAAAAAGAAGTTGCACTACAGTGACTTCAAACAAAGGCAACTGTTGAAATCCAAAGATAAACACAAGGCAATTGAATACTCATTTCCCATGATCGGTTCCATCATTTTTAAGCCTTGCTTTTGTCTTTTAGCGATTTTCAATTAAAGTCAAAAAAGAATCTCAAATGGCAATTATGAATAAATATACCCACAGGAAGGAAAACGACAAAGAAATTTTAAAAAGCACAAAAAAAAGTACAACAGCACGCAGAGCGCTAGTCTGTTTTTCATTTTAAAGTAACTCGCTTTAACTGTTTCCCGTTGGTTTAAGACTGTGGTCATAATTATTATAATTCATGGTAATGTGAATTGAGAAAACCAGTCATTATACTTGACTGTTGAAAATTCCTAATAACTAGTGCCACAATATCTTTAGTACAGGTAAATACTTCAAACCTAAAAATTCTGTACAAGCTCTTTCTCTTTCTTTCTAATGAAAGATGTTTGCTTCTTTTTACAAATAAAACACAGAAAACAGAAACACACTGCAACAAGTTAAAAGAAGACTAAAATCAAAACGTCAGCCTGTAAATTAAAGGGTGGTATAGCAGCCCAAGATTTTTCCTCCAGTGCACAATGTGCATGTACTTGAGTTGATATACGGAAGCCATTTAACACCATTAACAAAAGTTCCTTTTTTAACCTTGTTAAATTTGACATCACTCACCACTACCAGTTTGTCCAAGTATCCCACAGGGCTCAGTTCTGGGCCCAGGTCTACTAATGACATCACAATATGGCACTAAACACTAAATCAGTAATGTGTTTTAACTCTGTGGAATGTATGCTGTTTAAACAGTTATTTTCCACAAATTCATATATTTCCAAATATTAATAAAGATATAATGTTACCTTTCAAATATCTGGCTGACATCCAAAGAATTACAATAGTCTAACTGAGAAGTAATGAAGGTGCCAATTACTGTCTCAGAGTAACATGGAGGGAAGCAGTACTTTACTGAGAAGGCTTAATTGAAAAAAGTTTGTCTTAACAACAGAGCTAATCTGTTGATCAAAAGCTAGAATGCTACGATCTACGGTGTCAAATGCAGCAGTCAGATCCAAGAACACAAGAATCAACAGTTAAAACCAGGACACTAAAAACTCTTAAAAGGTCTGTTTCCATGTCATAATATGAAACCAGACTGGAACTTCTTAGCGATTTCAAATAAATCCTGATTGTAGTTGGTTATAAACTTAAACTATAAACCTTTTTTTAATTGCTTTAGTAGAAAAGGCGATTCAAAAATGGGCATGGAGTTAAAGAGGAAGGAAGAATACAAGTTACTTGGGTTTTAAGGTTGTACTACAGCATGTCTAAAAGCTGCCGGGACACAGCCAAACATCAGGGAGGAATAAATCAGGTCAACAATACATGGCCCAAGGGTATTAAAAACATATTTGACAATGGGGTGGGATGCTGATCTATTTCGGTTAAAGGGGAGAAAATTCTCAAAGACAATGGGCATACACGAGAAGTAGCATGATCAAAGACCAGGGAGAAAAGTAGAAATCTTTTCTTTAAGAGGTCTATTAGCTCTCTGGTATTACAAGTAAGAAGTTTCTTAAAATGCTGAAGCACACTTCATGATCCCTTTACCATGTTCTTGCATGGATCCATCACTGGCTTAAAGCTTTTATCCTAAAAGAAGCCACCACATCCAGCAGATCAGTACATGCAGAAATCAAAAGAAGCACAAATTCATTGGGACTCCGATTACAGTCCTAATGCTGATTGTGAAGCACAGACTCATTAAAAGCTGATGACAACGCTGCTAAAGGATTAATTGTCACAGTCGGTGACACAAGTTTTACAGTTTAACTTGGGAACATGTTAAATAGCAAAAATGTCGAAAATATGCACGCCACAAATCTCAGCAAAACATAAATTTAAA
This sequence comes from Oreochromis aureus, assembly GCF_013358895.1. NCBI lineage: Eukaryota > Metazoa > Chordata > Actinopteri > Cichliformes > Cichlidae > Oreochromis > Oreochromis aureus. The sequence goes on along the minus strand of NC_052954.1, from coordinate 4,328,396 downwards.
CCACATGACAATCTGAACTCCACAAAGTCTTGTAAACATTCTTGGTGGACAATAAATCAGCACACAGAACAGGAGTGTTGAAGCTTTTGACAAATGTCTATGCCTCAAAATAGAGTGTTATAGTGAGTTTAACATAAACTGGGCATCGTTCCATTGTCTGGATTCACTTACCCTAACATTGGCAACATGGGATAAACAGCTGATTAGCAATTCGCTAAGCTAACTCAGGATTTCCCCTGTGCATTCATATGAATGGGCAATGATAGCATCTGAACAATTACTAATAAATGTCTTTAAAAAAAATCAGGTGCTCTGTTGCTAAGAATAATTAGATTAATGTTTAAAAGACATTTTTAGTTTTTATTTTCTCAGCTTTTGTCTTGGTGGTATAAAAGTTTAACAGTTTAAGAGTATAAATGTAAAAACAAAATTAAAACATGGTAGGCTTGGTCTACAGTCAGTAAGTACAAATAGGTTTCAGTTTTAGCATCATAATGCTGTTTTAAAATTGTTTGTGATAAAAACAATAATCAAGAAGAATCTGAAGAAGAATCTATTGAATGCTCATGTTCATCACAGAGACAGACAGACATAGACTCTGTAGACTCTACACACACAAAAGGATCTACAAACATGGTGATGCAGTGATATCATATGCGCTGGTTTCTAATCTGGAACATAACCTGGGGCCAATTCCAGACGGCATGTTCGACAAACTCTGAGTTTAAAGATAAACTCTGAGTTTAATAAAAGCTCAGTATTTTTGGTTGCAGAAAGGAACAGAGAGAGCTGCCAGAATTACTTCAGTCAACTCTGAGCACATTTCACCCTGAGTTAAGTAGGTGTAACAATAGAGAAAGAATAAGGCGCCAAGACCAGGACTCATCGTGGCAATGGGTAAATGAAGAGCAGAAGTTTAGCAGGATGAAACATTTCAAATAAGGAATTGTAAGAAACTGCATTTTGTTCCAATTACAGATTGTGTCTGGACAAAATAAGCAACTATGAACGAATCAAAATGGATCCAAACGGGAAGAACCAGGAAGTAAATGGAGCGAAACTCGATCTGGGCCTGATCTGCTCTGAATCCTTGATCTGTTTTGGGTCCCTCCTGCTGTGCAAGTGGACCTAATATGTCATATCTAGCTAACCAGCATACGAATAGCTCTATAAAAGTTTAGACACTTGTCATTTCTGGTAAATCTTGGAAGACTTGGAAAGCTGTCCTGCATTAAATGAGTTAAATTAATATTAGACCGATGTATTAATGCTTACACTGGTAACATTAAAGCAGAGTTTTTATCCAAAAAGTTAGATTGTTACATTACATAATTACAGTACATTTTTACTGAAGAATTGCTAAAAAATGAAACTGTCATAAACTGAAGCAGATGATACTGATACACTTTTAAGAATTTTTGAAACTAAAGGAAGGTTAAAAGAGTTGGCACAAGTAAAGCATTTTTAAATAACGCTTCAGTTACTACCACCTTAAAAGCTTGGGGTACGTAATCTGTTCTGGACCTCCGTCTGTCCAGAACCACACTGTGTCTGAGACACATATAAATCTGCATTTTTATGTGCACCAATGTGATCGACTGGGGTCACTCATGTTCAGGTTGCATTAAAAAAAAAGAAAAAAGAGGGACAGAGCTCGGCTCCAACACTTGACACATTTGACACCACACTGAGTGAAGATATCACTTTGTCCCTCCATCCTCAGCCTGTCAGAGGTGACAGCATGAATCAATCTCTGTCCAACACCAGTGGTCGATCACACCACGCCAAAATATGCCGCGTTTTCATACACAGAGGCCCTGTGGATTTCCTGTTGAATATGACTCTGCGTACGAGCAGCCAGGCTAAAAATAGCCTCGGCCCAGCGTGACCATGTGCATGTGTGTATGTGGGATTTGCTTGGCTCGCTCTGTGTGAGTACTATCTCTGTTCTGTGAGTATGCACGTGCACTTTCCCCCCCTGTATGTCTGTTTGTTGCGTGTGTGCGCTTGCGTAATGTGAAGGGAACCCAATGTGCAGTGACATTCTCCCTCTCAACAGCCGAGAGCTTGTGAGTCAGGCGGCTTTTGCCCTGCGTGGCCCAAACACAACACAGGCCTGTCTGCTTACAGGAACTGACAGCAGCATGAAGAGGAAGAGAGAGGGAAAAAGGGAAGACATGAGCGAGGCAGATGGGAGAAAGAAAAAAAGAGAAGTTTTTAATTGGAATCTAAAATGATGTGGAACAGCCAGGAAAAAAAAAGAGAAGGTTCGAGGTGTGAATGACACGGATCTGTCATTTTTGTCTTTAGTGGTCAGCTGGTTATCATAAAACATCACAACAAGGTTTAAATCACCATCTGTATTTTCCAGTAATCCAGTCAGCAGACTGTCGTTAATCACTTAACAACATTATGTTGTAGCTTAGTTGCCATCTTTTACTTGCATTTCAGTTCAGTGTATTGCGTGTAACTTTACATATGTAAAGTAACACGCATATATTGGAACACAAGAGGAGCTGCAGTAAAGTCGGCAAGTGTTTGGATAATAATCGCCTAATAATATCAACAAAATAACACCCAGAACATGAAAAATCTGCTTTAATGTTCCATTCAATACACATTTACATTTTATTATATTTTATTTGGCCTTTTCTCAGGTGGATAGCGCTCTGCATGGGTGTTAATCTAAAAAAGCAACACATTCTGGGTTTTATCCTAAATCACAGTTATACTGATACGACAAAAAATATAAAGGTTACCTTATTATTCATTTCCAGATTGATATTTTTTATTCTTGGACTTTTGCACATAAGGCTGACCCCCATAAGTTGAAAGTCTGATCAGCAGTTGGATGAAGCTGTTGTGCTGACAGTGAGAGTATGTGCCTCAGATGACCAGGTAAGACTTCTGCTCTCACAGATCCAAGAATAAGAAAGACTGTCTGTATCAGAGTGTTTGCTTTAGAGACTGATAGTGTGAATGTGAATATGCAGGTCTTGCTGCCAAGAGTGGCACAACCAGTTGTTCGGGTTAGCTTCTGACACAGGGCCAGGTAAGTTCAGACATTGTTTTTCCCTTAATAAAAGAAATCATTATTTTATTTAATTGTGTTTCCTTTCACTAATATTAAAATCATTTGATGACCAAAAACATTTGAATATGACAAATATGCAAAAACCAAAACCCAACAACTGAGAAATGAAGAAGGGGGAATGTATACACGCACAGCCTAAGTTATAAGTCTGCAGCAGTTTATAAGCTGGTACAGTATTCTTCACTGCTGTTAATAATGATAAACCTGTAGATTTCCCTCCTTCAGTCAGCAACTATGAGCTGTACAGTCACATGATGGCTTTTTATTGTCTTTGCAAGTTTGAATGTTTCTTTATATTGTTCTCTATTTGTTCAGTTCTATAAGAGATGTGACAGGAAGTAACAATCCTGTGCTGCAAAGCCACACTGTTCTACATGATGATGATCTTTCTAATGTCTGCAGCACTGCTAAGTTTTTTATCATTGCATCTTAAAGGAGCTGTGAGGAAGTTTCCTAACACCTGATAAAACCTGTTAAACAGGTTTTATCAGGTGTCAGGTGTTAGATGAAAAGGTTGATGCTGATCATACACATGTGGGGCGATCGTGGCTCAAGAGTTGGGAGTTCGCCTTGACCTACTGGTGGTGGTCAGAGGGCCCGGTGGCGCCAGTGTCTGGCAGCCTCGCCTCTGTCAGTGCGCCCCAGGGTGGCTGTGGCTACAATGTAGCTTGCCATTACCAGTGTGTGAATGGGTGGATGACTGGATGTGTAAAGCGCTTTGGGGCCCTTAGGGACTAGTAAAGCGCTATACAAATACAGGCCATTTACCATTTGGAGGCCTCCTAAATTTTACTCCTCTCTTGTTTTGTCATTGATTGATTTTTCTTTTTGTAAAACAGGGAGGTACAATTTCTCCAAAACAGGATGTAGCAAATCACAGTTGACTTCATTCATACACAAATGATCCCTATTTGTTTTTACCTTTAGTTTAAATAGTTAAAACATTGGATTTTTTTTTCTAATAACTGATCAGCTGTTGCTTTTGTTTCCTCTTAGACAGGCTTTGCGAGTGTTGGCTCTCAAATCCTCTCCACCTTGGTTCAGGGGCTACTACCATCATTTTTGATGAAGGTACTTTAATGGATACTCTCAAGAATGTAACTATATAAATGTCTGTACAGTCTATTGAAATGGTTTTAAGTCCCACATTAATTCTATTAAATTATAGTTTGTGACTTTTTATATAGAAAAAGTACCAACTCGGCAGACTAAACCTGTTCTCTGCACCTCATCTACAAATGATATTACAGTACTAAAAATGTCACATTGATACCACCACTGTATTTTATATATGTGACTATTTTAGGAGAATGGTGTTGTTTGTATTTATCTAGCTCTTTCTGAAAAAATCAGTTTGCATAGTTTTAAAAAATAAATGAGACGCTTGTTCAAGCAAATACAACTAAGAAATCATCTGTTGCAGGAACTTTCACATTACTCAGAAATACTGTTCTAAACAGCTAGTATTTACTAACGCAAGAGTACATCTGACTTAACTTATGAAGTACTCTGTAGTTTCTTTTGTTACAACATAAATTTTCTGTTCCACATGCGTTTTTAAGGCAAACAGCTTGCAAACTTTTCTTAGTGAGGTTAGCCCATTAGAATTTACACTGCACAAGCTCATACTCATTCGCGGTGTTCTGTGTGGATAGCGCTCCTTTAACTCCTTAGCAACGCTGTGGCTAACAGCCTTTCTGATGGATATCCAGCCTCTGTGCCAGTCCCCTGACAGAGTGATACTGGAGGGGAGGCTTTTTCCACAAGTGATTATTAGTTTCTACAATCAAATTTTCCCTTGTTTAAATATTTGATTACTTAATCAAATTTAGAATTTATCTATTGACAGCTAAAACTGTTTATGATACTGAATCTATGCTTGGAAAAGGCATCAGAGAATACATTATAGCTAAATAAAACTACTTAGAGTGATAATTAATTCAAACTAAAAAAAATAAATAACCTGAAATGCACGTGGGCAGCCTATCGCAACTTTTCCATCATATGTAAATTCACAACGATACTCATCAAAAATATATGGTTTCATCAAATATTAACCAATTAAGATCTGCACCAGAAGTTAATGTCTTCTTGTATGGCCCAAAATTTGTACTTTTCCACCAAGTTTCAGGAAATTTGGCTTGATTGTTTCTGCTCACACCTACTAACAGACTGAGAGACTGTCAAACAGCAGTGAGAAAACAACAGTGCCATCGTTGAAATTTTTGGGCTGGTTTAAATCTGGCAATTTCTCCGAGTAATTTAATAAGCGCATCAGCAGAACCTCAGATGTTAAACAGAAAGTCAGTCAGCAAGTGAAAGGTACTTATCAACTCTGTGGGAAACAAATCTGTCAGAAAACAGCTTTCCCTTTATTGGCCGGTTCCATCAGCAAAATGTGCTTCATACTGAACGCGCACAGCCAGGACAGTTGTGCACAGCTACACGCACACACACGGATAAAAATGGCAGGCCACATCATCCTGAGAACATGTCGAGAACAGAACAATTAAGTTCAGTGTCTGCATTGTCGCACATCTGACACAGATTGTATGCAGATTCTCACGCACACATTACAAAAACACACAAATCGCAACATCCGCGGGCTCATATAGATGCTGATGAGATGCTGCTTTTGCCAATTCCACACAGCCCCAGAATAACAAAGACAATAACAGTCTCAGCCTACTGGCATGACTTCTTCTTTCCAGGAATCTTTGTGTTTTCAATTCACAGATTAGAGGCTCACTCAACCCGGCCAGCCAATGCAGGCACAGACACAGGCCAACTCTATTCCTACCAGAGCTGCGTGTTTGTGTGTGTTTGACGGGCCATTGTCACGAAGCTGTCTCTTCTCTCTCGTTTCCCTTCAAGCCTGGCACTCATAATGAGACTTCCAGATGGAAGAACAGGCAACATACCACGAAATAACTACTGTTCTAACAGGCTGAATGCCCGTGCAGGAGTTTGCAGTGCTGGTGGACAAAAAGAAGTAAATCCAACTTTTCTACTTCTGTTCATATCAATATCTTGGAAAGAGCTTTGAAACCTGGAGCTGGGTGGTGACAGTTAAACTTTTAGTATCACTGTAATTCCACTGTTGTTAGATTGAAATTTGACTTTGATACACTGTGAAGCCAAGGGTTTAACTGGGATTTGTGCAGGCGTCTTGCACATGCTTCCACAGTCCACTACAAATATGCTGGCAAGGCTGAAACATAACCACTAATATTACTGCATGGTATTTTCATGTTCTGAAGTGCACAACTGGCAGAAACAACAGTTTGTGACAGCATCGATGTGATGTCAATTTAACATAACCTTCTTGTAAAGGACGGTGGGTTTAATGATGCCCTTAGGCATGCAATGAGATATACGACAAAATGACACCATGTTAACAAAACTTGACCGAACAAGACGCCACATAAAGACTCAAAAAATGAGGACACTGTTGAAAGGTCTGGAGAGATTTTGGCGCTGATTACAATAACTGACCCATGCATAAACATTTTTCTACTTATGGAGCATAGAGACAAATGAACAACTTCACTACCACACTCGATTTGTGGTCCCATATCTATATAAGGCTCACTGCCCACTTTACTGAGTTAGTACAGTACCTCTTGTGCCTTTTTCATTCAGAACTTTTGTTTTGCCTTGAACATAAGCAGTTTTGTTTCTGTTTTCCTTCATTTACATTTGAAAGTTTCCTGATTATATTCAGAATGCCTATTTTTGTTTTTTGTCTATGTATTTGTGAGACTGTTTCCCAGAAATTTAAAACAAGTGAAATACAGAGTGCATTAAACTTTTTGGAGATATTACTTTGTAATAATGTCTACAATATTTATTTAGTATTAAGAAAAAGCTTTAAAACTAAGCTTCTGACTGGTTTATTGTATTATGTGTCTATGTTATTTATCTAAAATGCAGTTATATAATGTCATTTATCACGACAGAGAGGAGCAGCTTAAACTTTGCACGAACCCAGAGCTGGACAACGCCAGTTCTGAAGACAGCTTTTATTTGTTTTATCGGTGGCAAACAAACATGCACAAATTTTTTGCAAAAAGTCTATCTTGATGAGATTTGGTGGAATTTGACAGATAAGCACACTGCGGTAGATCCCCCAGCTGTAACCTGGCTGCAACACAGGGTTCGTGCTTCCTTAGTCATCCTCTGACACTTAGGATGAGGGGTTCTGTTACTGTAAGTGCTTAAATGTTGAAAATAGTCCTATATGAATATGCGTCTTGGTTTAGGATTGAACAGATACATGCCTTGGCCTGACGTCCGTATTGAACAGATTTTCCAACACTGTCAGTCTGCCCACAAGTGATTACTGATAGCATTGCATAGGTACATGTGCAGAGTAGGGTGAGGAGTGCCCTGCCTCACATACAGTTTTCATATAATACCAAAATGAAAGAGCTCAGTTTGAGGAGAATAAAAAGTGACCTATTTAGGTTTGTTTGGTTTTAGGCTGGATGAAACCACCAAGCTGAAGGACTTAAGTAAAGCTTAAGTAAAGTAAAGCAATCAGCCAAAGGAACAGCTTTTAAGTTAATAAACATGTGGGGATAACACACTGCAATGATCAAGGTGCATACTCCACATGCACTGTGCTACTTTTCAAATATGACTTATGACATGTTGTTTTTCGACACCAATCACTACAGACAGATTAACTGTCATTTATCCACTTCATGTTTATGTTTCTTTATAGTGATCGTCTGGCTTTAGAAGCCGTCCTGAAGTTCACTTAGAGAAACTAGTTTTTGCCAATTTCACATTGGCCCTGAGCGGAGGTTGTCCCTTGTGACAGATCATGCAACAACCACTTAAATGCTGTAGAATGCTGATGGTTATATCCACAAAACATGCAAATCTCAGCACAGGTCAGCTGATTACAGTGTAGATCTACTTTTTATAATTGGAAGCATTATTGTTAAGGTCCACTTGGTGGCTTGGAACCACCTATCTGCAATTATGTTCTTACAAAGAAATGGTAGAATGTGGTCACAAATTTTAAATTGTGACACAGGCTTCAACTTGAATGAAATGAGGCTTATTTAGAGCCAAGGCATAAAAGAAAGAAACAAGGAAAAACTGGAAAGCGAATGAAGAACCAAGCAATAAACACACATACACAGACACACTGTGGTAAATTAAAGTTTTTGTACAAACTATTTGCCAAAACCTGCCAAAAAACACCTAAAATGTTTTTTTTCTGCCATTGAGAAACAGAAAGCTATAAACACAACACTCACAAATTAACACCTCATAAAGCTCATAAATATGTTAGATGTGGGTTTATCAGAGCATTTCGCCTAAAAAAGCTGTCTGGTCTTACTGCACAAAATAGTGCACATAAGGGCAGTGTGCCAATTATAAAAATTAAAACAGAAACAGGCAGAAAATTTTGCAGAAAGATGCTAAAAAGCAGGCTCCACAAAGAGCAGGGGAAGCTCATTTCGACAGCATCTGACATTAAGAACCCCCTTTTCAGATGTGAGCATCCTGGATCATTGAGCCTTTTCTTAACTGAGATCACAGGTAGTTAAATACCTCAGTGCTGCAGGGATGTGTGAAAGCTTAAAAACATTTAACCAGATGTGTGAATGAATAGTGCATTCAGTCACACTGCATTACATTACATTCTTTGTGTGTGTGTGTGTGTGTGTGTGTGTGTGTGTGTGTGTGTGTGTGTGCGTGCGTGCGCGCGCATCTTTGATCCCCATTCCCCTGGAAATTTCTATCCCTCACTAACCTTTGACTGGTGAGTGTGTCAAAGCATTAGTCATTCTTGGTTTGCATTATCTCCAAAAAAAAAAAAAAAAAAAAAAACTATCCATCCATCCATTCTCTTCCACTTATCCTTTTCAGTGTCGCTAATGAATACCTAGCTAATTAAGAATTAGCCGACATTGTACTACACCGTCCAGCCTCATAAATGTGTGTATTGAATTTTTTGCTCATTAAAACAGTGGAGACAGTCTTACTTCAAAGGCAGTCTTACTTCAAGTGTACACTCTTGTGTTACACTGAGCTGTAACACAAGAGTGTAGACACCCTGAATCACAGGATGTCTGTGATTTACACCCTGTGATTTATAATGATATTATTTTTAAATTGAGTTATAAATGGCCATTGTTATACTTAATATTTTGGGGTAATCTAATTTTGCCAATCATCAGAAAATGTGTGTGCCAAAAGTCAATATGGGCAAGTGTAGTGTAGGCTGCAAGAAGCTAAAAGTCACAAGCCTGGCTTCACATACATTACAAGTATGTGGGTCACATTTTACTTAGTCAAAGCAGCCAGACTCAGATCCTGAGTAAATGCTTAAACTGCATAAAAGTGGAGACTGTCTCATACATAATAGATATCTAGATATGTATTAATGTTCCTAGCAGTAAAATGAAGAAAGTACTAGAGTCTAAAGTAGAGATGGCACAATACCACTTTTTTATGTCCGATACCGATACCGATATCATAAATCTGAATATCGGCCGATACCGATATGAATCCGATATAGTGTGTTTTTTAATCAATAAAACTGTTTTTTTAATATCTTGCTGCATTTTGTATAAGTTCATACTCAAGTTTAAATAAACAACAACACTAAAGCTATTCTGTTATACCTGTATGTAAAAAAAAATACACTGCGCCCAAAATATTTCATAGTTCAGCAATACTGATCAATCTAATAAACTTAAACCTACTCCATCCTTCCTATTCTGGTATTTTAAAGAGTACTTAGCAGAAATATTAAGCAACCTAACTTAATAGGGTAGCAAACTCCCAGCAAAAAAAAAAAATAGGGAACCACCCACCCTCCACCTCATGATGCTTAATCGACGTAATCAACTTTAATTTGATGCAGTGTGAAAAAAAATGCACAGAAATAAATTATTTTTCAAGAATAATTAAATAGATTCAACATCTTTCTTCAACAGAATTGCAGACTGCACAGATGGTACCTTCCCAAAGGAAAAAGTACTATAGCTTACTAGGGTATATTAGACTTAACAGTTACTATATACAGTAATGGACTTCTATACATTTTACATCAGATTAAAACTGTGGGTGTAAGATTCAGTTAATTATTTATTAAAAGCTAGATATTTTAAATGAGAATAAGAAAGAAAAGTATGTCTTTGTGCCCCCTTTTCCCTGTTAATGCCATATCGGCCCCCCTGGCTAAACTTTGCTAGATCCGCCCCTGCACAGTTACCAGCCGTCAGCTACGTAGAAAACGATCCTGTTGTAGAAAGTAATATTAAATAAATTCTAACAACAGCTTATCAAGGTTAAACGTGCTGCTGTTGTTCCGCCGCTGGTTTCCTCTTTCTGGTGCAAAGTGGGCCAAAAACAAACAAGAGAGACAGACTCGCGACAGAAAAGCCGATCAGCTGATCATTAAGCAGTTTCATGATTGAAGTAGCAGCAGCAGAGGGAGAGAGAGAGAAGAGGGCAGAGGCAGTCGCTCCATATGCTTAACGCGGGAACGCTTTACAAACATTCAGAGATGAACTTACGGTGTGTTCACACCGAACGTGATAGACGCGAGCGAAAACGCCCCAAACGCCCCTAATTTGACGCGTGCACATTCGCACCTCAACGCGTGTCCAAGAAAAATCCATCGCGCGTCAAAATTGCATATTTTGACGCGCGTGAACCGGAAATGTGGGAGGGATGTGGGCAGTGTTGCCAACTTAGCGACTTTGTCGCTATATTTAGCGAGTTTTCAGACCCCCTAGCGACTTTTTTTCTATAAAAAGTCGCTAAAAAAAGACGTGAAAGCGCGTATCGCTTTTACTCTCAACAAGCAGCGGGTGCTGTAACGCAGTCAGTTCTTCTTTTAATCTTTTACTCTTATGCTGTTTTGTGGATCACAAGGTTTAAAACTACTTATAAACACACACAAACACAAAGTAACTCCACCAGAGTGCCTATTTCGGTCACTTTTGCGGTCCAAGCCGGGTAAAGGAGCAGGGTTGGAATTGTGACATTAAAAACAATAATTGCTAAAAGAAATTTAATTTGTAGTTCTAAATAAATTCTAAATGCATGTAGGACGTTTTTTACTCACTTTAGGTCTCTTCCACGATGTTATTTCTCTCTCCAACAACATAGGTTACAATTACATTAGCGTGACCAATTATGCAAATTAGGTGATGACGTCATTTAGCGACTTCTAGCGACTTTTAGGACAGCCAATAGCGATTTTCCTTACTGAGGAGTTGGCAACACTGGATGTGGGAGGAAGTTGTGCCAGACGGTATCTTTGCTAGATGGCAGCTGTCGAGCTAGCGTTTGAAGAGAGAGTCTCCCTCCTCTATTTACTGTGGAGAGCAGAGCAGCGGCGTTAAGGACGTCCTCGCCGTACCTGGGTCCATCAGGTCCTCCAGAGGCGTGAGCAGTTTGGTGAGTTTCACCACTTGCTCGAGGAGCAGCGCCTGGATGACGGCCGATTTCAGCGATATCACCGTCTTTCACTCGCCCAGTTTGAGGACCTGCTGTCCCGCGTCGGTCCCAGAATCGCCCGCCTAGACACCAACTACAGGCGCTCAATCCCACCTGCAGAGCGCCTGTCCATCTGCCTGAGGTTAGTGAAAGTGTTTAATACGGTAGTCCTTTATTGATACCTGTGCTAATATATGCTAAACTATCGTTTATACACTGCTAACATGGCTGTGGTATGCTATCAGTGAATGCCGTCGGTGTTTACTGATAGCAAACTGTGGTATGGAGACGATTGTTTATAATATTTCTAGTGATACTCGACAGTTCTCATCAAGTCCCGATTTAATTCAATTTATGCTGTTATCAGTGTTAGCAACGATAGCATGGCTGTGGTGTCTATCAATGTATGCTCTCAGTGTTTGCTGATATCAAACTGTGGTATGAGGACCACTGTGGGTTAATCTTTGTAGTGATACTCACTCCTTTTTTCTTTTTTATTTACACCTGGTTTAATTCTGGTATAGGTGAGTATTTGTATATAATCCTTGCAGCTGTCAGACTCTATAACAGGGGTCAGCACCCTTTCTTTAAACTGAGAGCTAGATAAAATTGTGAACAGTTTGGTTCATCTTTAGTTATATGGTTCTATCTAGCATATTCTATCTTGATAAGCTATGTCTTATCACAGGTTAATTTTTCAAAAATATTAACAATGATTTAAGCAAGGAAAGGGCTACATGTCAACATACAACTCTTTATTTCTATTAATGTCTTACTTCATTGCTACCTGATTGACATGTCTAGGAATTATGAGTGATTGGCACACTGTAGTGGTAAAAGTTGCTACCAATCAAATTATGATATGGTAAAGTTAAAACAAAACACAACTGACTGTTTTATATTATATCTAATATATGTTATGTAATTATCCTTATAATTACAAAATGTTTTATGTAAGATTTATGTTTTGTAATTTAAATCTGACATCACAAAAGTATTTTGGAATTTGAATAATGTATTTTGTAACTGCAGTACACATAATACTAATTTTGAACAATTTTGTCCAGGTTCCTTGCCACGGGGACTCCTTCAGGACCATCGCGTTCAGTTTCAGAGTCAGTGTGTCCACGGTGTGCCAGATCACCCCCAGGTAGCGACGGCCATCTGGGACTGTCTAGTGGGCGACTTAATGGCTGTGCCTTCACCTGGAGACTGGCGGTCCATCACAGAGGGATTCCAGGAGCGCTGGAACTTCCCTCTCTGCTGTGGAGCTCTGGATGGGAAGCACGTCCAGACAAAGGCACCCCATATATCACATAGGACACACACATTGATATACACTAAATATTTATTCCATTTCTTTTTTGTGGTGCCCAAATTTATGCACCTGCTTGATTTATCACATTTAACACAAATATCACTGTGTGTGTCTCCTGTATGATATATTTAACTGACATTTTTTATTGTAACAACCAACGATTTATACAGGAAAATAATGGCTATTAACAAGGTTGCCCAAACTTTTGCATCCCACTGTATTAGTATATTCTGTCATTAGTATAATATGAAATAAATTCTACATGTGTCAAGTCGTGTGCCAACATTTGCTGTGTAGTAGAACTGAGACATTAGTCATTATAAAAAATTTATTTGAAATAATATTAAAATTCTCAAACAGAAAAACATTAAACATAAATATATAAAATATAAGTATTTACAGAGAGACAGGAATAAAAAGGACCCAGCTGCTCTCCAGAGCAGGAACAAGGCTGAGGAGGAAATGCGCCATTGGAGACTGGCGTGGCCTCTTCAGGGACACCAGGATGGCCAGCTCCACCACCGATGGACCGTCCTGGGACCAGTCCCTCAGCTGCCTCGGAGCTGTCCTCCTCTCTAGGCCTGTAAAACAGCACAATACACAAAGAAATGAGAAGGCTGCTACTAGATTTTCATTTCAACATTGAAAAAAACAAACAAACACAAAAAACAGGATATAATCAGATTGGTTGTAGATATTTAGTAAAGGTGATCACAAGGGAATCCCACCGAGTAAAAAGCTATCAGTGCTTGCTGTACATCTGATGCTACAATTGCATACCTGTGGGTGCAGCAGCAGGAGCTCAGGGACTGGGGAGCAAGGAGAAGCAACAGGGGATGCTCTGCTGCAGAATCAGCTGGTTCTATCAAGACAATATTAAATGTTAACAGGTTGAATACAATAATCATAGATAAAGTATATACAGTGGTCCCTCATTTATTGCAGCAGGGGTTGTCAGAATAACTAGCCCCTCGCCATGCACTTTATACACTTTTTCCCCCCCACACATGAACATTAGTCACAGTTCTTACAAGTTGTTTCTCAAAGTGCAAACCTTTGTAGATTGCAGAACATAAAAGTATTATGCCGTGTTTTGTCTTCATCTGCCTGCCACTTTCGTGCGCCTTTTCCCCTCGCGGTGCAGGTGTCTATTTCCGAATGAGGGTCATAGTTATGGGTGTTTTTGTGCTGTTTTATCTATTGGATGTGATGGTTATCAAAACAAAACATGATAAATTTGACAAGCGCAGGAGACACAGCACGGAGGAGATTTGTCAATCAGGCTGCAGAATGCAATGCTGTACTGTGCAAAAAAAAAAAAACAGCGAAAAAGCGAGGCAGTGACGGATGAGCGGGACCACTGTGTGCCGTTTATTAATAAACAAAATATATTCCTATATGACAACATGCATAAAAGCAGAACGGTATTTGTACATCAGTGGGAAAATAGCGGTGGCTTGCTAGCTTTGTCTGCGGCTTCCTCGGTCAGTGAAAAATGTAAAAGAGAAATTAATGAACTTACCAGGTTGCCCGATCTCTTCACATTTCTTCCTCCAAGCTCGGTCCTTTATATTCCTGTCTCGGTACACAAAGCAGCTGGTGTCGTACAGCTCCGGGTTGTTTGCTACGGCGTTGATTAGCCTTCCCTCCATTAAAGAATGAAGGGTTTTGGCTGGATCTGCCCCTTTGACCTAGGTCACAGCCACGTCACCAGGCTCCTGATTGGTTGTCGCGGCGCGATTTGACGCTGGAGTTCAGATTTTCCAACTCGAGCGGTAGAGGCGAAACACGCGTATGCACAAAATGCAACACAAAAATTCACCCGCGTGGTTTTTTTCGCGAGTCAAACGCGCCCCACGCGCTACACTGATGCGCGTTTCAGGCGTTTTGGCGACCCAAATCTGCCTCCGAATTTTCGCTGGACGCGCAATCGCGTGTCATCGCGCTCTTTCCATTGACTTTACATGTAAACCTGACGCTCTGGCCGCCTCTATCGCGTTCGGTGTGAACACACCGTTACACGCTTGCTTTACTTCTCTCTGGGATAACTTCCTCGGAGATGAAATGCTGGTTTGGCAGTGAGGCTACAAATACACACAGCCGCTCTATCACGTGAGCGCACTGCTCCGACATGCTACGGTTATGAGCCGAGTTACGCCGTGTTGCAAGTTTTGTGAGGTGCTTTTTTGATATTTAATGGATCGATTACATTTTTTATTTCTGGCCGATATCCGATCCAGTAATTTAGGTCAGTATCGGACCGATACCGATACGTAATATCGGATCGGTCCATCTCTAGTCTAAAGACAATCCCTTGGTATGAGTAAATATGACTATTACTATTACTTGGTCATATTTTCAGGTTTTGAAAACTGTTAACATGTTTCCAATCACCACACAGTATTTTATCATAAGAATAAACAAGTAAAATGAAAACCAAACCAAACCAATGGGTTCATTTCATATAAGGGCCAAAACATCAAATCACAGATGCTATGCTTGTTATTTCGTCCAGAAAATGCCATAAATTTGAGATACGCGTTAGCTTTACACACACACAAGTTTATCTGTAAAATTGTAGAGCTGTGTAAGACCAATGTGGATTGACCTCAGTGGAGACATAAGACTCAGTGGCAGAGAAACAGTTGACCCACAATGCTCCCACCCCCTACGCTTACGTAATATCACAAGCATTACATAAGAGCCCTGTGGCTCCAGCAGAGACAGAGCCACACAGAAAGGAGAGAAAGAAGAGGCAAAGCTGATGCATCATTAAACTGATCTAAGGAGGCTGCTGTGTTTGAAGAACTGCAGAAAAGATGCTGCTTTATGCAGATGACAGATGGCTTTTCCTACATCTATGAAAAAGCATGCTGTACCATCTGCTGTGTTGGACAGATGCACACATAAGCATGCTGCAGCGTGTATAAGGAGAGTGCAGAAGCAAACAGCAGCCCTGCTCTCATTAAAGAAAATTACATCACTTTAAAAGAAAAAAAACAACAAGGTATGGACTGATCCTAAAATTCTCTGAAACTAGCAAAGAAAAGATGTCTCCTCATTTTGTGTTTTTATGATCGCAGTGGAGTTTAACACAGTACCATGAAATCTCCCATAGTCCTTTAGTTGGACTGACATTTGGTGACACTGAAGGCCACAGCATGGGATTCACATTATTTCAAACTCAAACCATCCAGTGATTGCTTGAATGAATGAAGCATTCATTCATAGAGTAGTCATAGGCATTTTCATCTTTGAAGAGAAAGAAAGTGCTTCATCATAGTATGAAAGTGATTACTCTAAATAACTTTATTCCACATGTCGTCTTGAAAGAAGCACACCCATTTCAGTATGTTTGCCCCACACAGAAAAACCGAACCACCTGATCCCATCATTTGTGTGAGCCAAGTAGGTCTCTCTAATCATCTGGGATTCCCACAATACTAGACTTTCAAACTTGATCCCACAACACATGAAAATGACAAAAAATTAAGGGTCACTTATTTTTAAAATAGATTAAAAATGCAAATAACATCAATAACAATACTGTATTAATTTGTCTGGCAAAAAAATACAGTAACATAAATGTAAAGTACTATTTATTCATCTCAGTCTTGCTATCTATACGTCTGTGTGAAGTGGTGTCCCAGAAAAAGAGAAGGCAGCACTCATGGTATAGATACTGTTGCAAATGAGAATCTAATCCAGGGATTAGGATATGGGTAATAATTGTAGCAGTGAAACATTAAAAAGTGTGACCCAAATTGGCAACAGATGATGTTAGTCTAAAAAGTACAAGCCAACATGTTTCAACAGGTAAAACTTGTACTTGAACTGCAGGTTTGTGAGGGTAAACTACAGCTACAAGTGCATGCACTCACACACACACAGAGCAAATCAGCCGTGTAACCTTCACAGACATAATCCTGCAAATGTATTTTAATGCATTAAGAAGAATGTGTAAGTTTAGTTTAGTTTCTTACTTTCTATACTTTGTATGCTGAACTCAGTAGCTTCAGACAGGCACGGTCTGCACGACACGTGCATGTAAGCAGCAGCAGAAATATGATGTAAGTTGAAAATGTTCAACCCCGTGGCCTTAAGCTTGCTAATCGTTAACACGTTACTGCAGAAGAAAGCATTTAAGTACACACATATACACAAACTGCAGCATGTGGTTGCATTTATTTTCTACCACAAGTGCTTACAAGTGAGTGGGTGGTATTACCTAACACGTCGGACATTTGTCAGCAGGAAAGAAAAGTGTAGAAATTAGAGAAAGAGAGGGGGGCAAACAGAGAGGTCGATTCTATTTACTGCATTTTCCTGTAAACCGCCCACTAACATCATGTTAGATAAATACAAATAAACAAGTCTTTGTGATGGCTTTTAAGATATGAAGGAAAAGGCAACAAAATAATACAGATAACTGCAAAAAGAAACACGTCCAATGGGAAAACAAAGGAAAAGACAGCAGGAGAGCAGAGCAGGAAGATTGAGTGAACGGTTTAGCTGCCGTCTGCTCCGCTTCGCTTCTCCATAAACTATCCCTCCGAGTGTCTGCAGCCCTGGGCCATAATTAGCACCATAGGTGGCATAGTGAAGGGGGCGTCAGGTTCACGTTAGCCCACCCCTGAGCTACAGTAGCTGGGCAAGTGACCTCTGTACTCCCTGGGTTGTCAGTGTGGGGAAAACAACAACAACAACAACAACAACAACAAAACTGCCTCTGCTCCTTCTTGTAGCTCTTTAATTGTTATTTTAATTTGACTGGTACTATAATAGCCTTGCCATGTTTTAGATTAGAAACAGAGTGAGAGGTAAACCTGATATACAACATTAAGACATAAGGCTCAGCTGCAGTTTATCACCTTTAAACTGGAAACTTCCTTACAGGACACGAATCCCGTTATGCTAAGTTACTAAATGATAAAACACTGAAAGACCATTTATTCATTATTAGCTATTTAAGTGAAAGACCTAAGATATTAATTCAGATTTGCAGAAAAGGTGCTGTTGGAAGAGAATCCATAAAAACTTTAAAGGAGCATTTTCAAAAGTCTGGAAAACCTTTTAGCAAGTAATTAAAAAAAAAAAAATTAATATAACAAAAATGATGAATCTACAGAGAATAATTGAGACTTTGTGTATACAGTCCTTGTATACTCTGCTGAGCAACCTACCAGGGATTCATCTGACCTTTAGTGGTTAGAGTCAGGCAACAATCAGCCATTTTAGGCACGTTGTGGTGACTGTTTTTGTGATTTGGTGCTACGTAAATAAAACTGAACTGAATTCAACATGCTCCAATATGTTAACCACCTGTATGGTTTACCAAATGTGTTGAATGGTGTATGTGTGTGTGTACTCCCAGTTGTGGCCATAATAATTATAATTCAGCTGCGGAAGCAGGCAGGTGATACTTTTATAGAGCTGAAACCTTTCACTGAGTGGAAACTGACCTGGATGGTTGATAGAAATCCTAAGCCTAATGTTCACCTTTTAGTGTTGGAGACTCACTTCTAATCTCTCCTGCTCCATGATGCTCACACAGATAACTGTGTCTTTTATTGTTGTAAATACACAGGAAAGGACATCTAATATTTACCAATCGAAATAACCCCTTCCCCCTCCGAAAATGGTTTGTTCCAGCTCGTCTTTCCCCTACTCTGGCTCTAGCTCCGTTGCTGCCAGAGCAATGGTGGCTGAGACGCAGCAGAGCGGACGTGGAAGCGCCTGCCTTAAAACAGGACATATTAGCTGCATTTAACCTTCAGTTACTCTTTTTATAGTTGGGTAGGAGTCAGGCCATGTTATTTTTAGCTGAAAAACATTACACCCAGGTAACCTGCAGTGTTGAAAACGTGTTTCCCGACTATGTTTGCTACCCTATAATCCGTCCTACTCTGTAGTAAAATCAGCGATATTTGATTGTCCTGTTGCTCCCATTGAAATTTATATAGCCTATTTAAAATCTAAAACTTAACATTGTCCGTAGCCTGCTGTTGTTACCACTGTCCTGTTTGAAATGTAAATGAGAGAAACTGGTTATTTTGTCATATGTGCATGTGCCGATATTAAACCCAAGGTACTAACTAGCTAACTGACTGGATGCTGTGGAATTACAGGGATTATTTTACATAACCATCATCTTATCATTGCATTAATTATCATTTCATCAAAGTGTTTATTGAAGCTGCTGGCATTATGTTATAATTTATATTATAGGGGTTATCATAATCAAATATTAACATGTTTATTACAGGTGCAGTTATAACTACTTTAAAATGATTGAGTTAAATATATATGTATCATAACTCATATGCTGAGTATATTGTTACAGTAAAATAGTAGCTGAGCAAAGGCCTGAATGTATTCAGCTTCTTGTGGTATTTGAGTTTGCTTAGTTACAGGTGACGGAAGGATGTCCAGTCCATGGTGACCTCAAAGGCCTTAGGTCATCACCATATTCGGAAGAGTATGCCACAAGGAGGAACCTCTATGTTGCATTTAATTCTTAAAATACATGAATGTTCTGTACATGCAAATTATGTGCTTGTAAACGCAAGAAGGGGCGTTACAATACCCTGATGTTATAAAAGCAATCTAGAGTGTATTTTGGAGAGAGATGTACAACTGTTTTGCAGTTTGCACCTCTCCACGCTGCGTGCATTAAAATCAATTGTTTGAACCACCTCTTCTGGACTATCATTGTTTTACTCTCATCCTCAATTTCGAACCCGTAACATTTGGTGCATTGGCCGAGGTTGAGGGAGATAAGTCGGAGAATGAGACTGAGAGGGTCCAAGGTGCTCAAACAGGCAGACACGAGTCAGTGGTCGAAGTGAGTGGACATAAGCCGGCTTATTCAAAGGTAAGGCACTACCTGTTGAATTATTTCCAAACAGTGCTGAATTGGTTCTGACAAAATTGAAAGTCTACTCACTGAAAATTACTGGTAAAGGTCTGTTTTGATTTTGGTGAAAATCTCATGAGAATTGAAGTTGAAGTTATGGTAATGTAAGGTTAAGTGACAGTACTGATTAAAGGAAAAGCAGTTGGACTGCGAAGACAAGAGGATTTAGAATAAAGAGGAATTAGAATAAAGAGAATTTAGAATAATAGGTAATTGGTGAAGTTTGTGACATTAAAGTCTCAATTGAATATAAAGCCGGGCTTGGACACCGATATGGTGGGTTTGTGATTTTTGGGGTGTCTTCAAAATAATTAAATTGTATAGAACGGGACTCTGGGAGTCTAACAAGTGCATTGCTCAGAGGTAACGCTTGCCAAGGTCAAGGACGCTTAGACCTTGTCCTCAGTTGAGGGATAGTCAGTTGGTCACTGTGGAGCTTGGGGCACTCCAGAATAACTAGTGGTTGGACCACTTTGCCGTCCGGGACGGTGGTTTGCACTTTTTTGGTCAGTAGAAACCGGGTTTCGGGCGTGTAACTTTAACTTAAAACTTCGGGAAGCCTGGGATGTGAAGTTTCCCAAAACAGAGCTTTTCGGCAGGGGTTGAGTTGGTTGACGCTTTTAAATTGTGTAGGGTCTTAGATATTTGACCACGGCCCGGGCCGAGACTGGTTAAATTGATCACAAAAACTCAGGAGTTTGTCCCTTGGAGGTTAATTTAAAAACTGTCTAAATTGTGTAGGTTTTGAAATGAGAGGCCTAAAATCTGTGCAGTTGTAATCATAGGACGTCTGTGTAAATATATTAAGAGACTTGTCTGAGTCTGTGAGTCAGGCTGGTATTATTTTTAGACTGTGTGTGTGTGTGTGAGAATGCAAATAAGGCAGCTGAGAGGTCCATAGAGTATGAGGAAGTTTATAGAGACTGCTAGACATTGCTGATGCATGTACTTAAGACGCTGGTTTTGTTTATTACAATATGTAAGTAAAGTTTTATTTCTTGCCACGACTGTATGACTTTTTGCGGGGTTTTGAGATAGGATACATAAACTGTTGATAGTTAAGACCGTTACCTGGGTTCTGAGAACTGAAATTGAATTTGAGATAATTTAATTAATAAAGATGTCTGTAAGCGATGTGTGTTTTGGGGTGTCGAAGTAAGATGTTTTAGGATTTTAGATGGGTTTTGTTTCAGTTTGAGATAATATATACAGTTACATTTTCTGTGTGTGTGTTGTTGAGTGACAACATGCGCAGTTTAAATTGGGCGCTGTTCCTTCCTCTTTTTAGTTTTAAAAACACAAAGGCTGTGAGATTAAAAATTACTGTGAGTAACGGTTTGACTTTTGACTAGGGAAATAATATGCTTACTTTTGGGTCTATGAAGATATTTGACCTTCAGTGATGTTATGAGAGGTTTCAGTTTTCTTTTCTTTTTCTTTTGACTTGCTCTTTCTGATCATGGAAGGCATGTCCAAGATACTCGTATGAAAGCGTATTTCGAGTGATTTTAATTGTGTGAATGCTGTCAGTATTTGATTTGAGTGACTGTGTGATTTGTCTGAGTAAGTGAAAAGGGGGAGTTTGAAAGAAAAGGCAGTGTGTGAGACGATTACTGAATGACTAAAGAGGTTAGAACCTTTAAACGTGTGTATGGAATAAAGGAGTTAGATTAGTTTGAAGAACAGGAAATATGGCTCTGTGTACCGGGGCTGCAGCGACAGGAAATAGTGAACAGGAACTTTGCATGCCCATATATGGGAACTGAGTGTGTACAGAAAGAACACAGAGAGACAGACGAGGCCCATGGAGCAAATGAAGCCTTTAAGAAAAATGAATATATTACTAATTGTATGCTTTAGTGTGTCAATACAGGTGGACTCTCTCAACATTGCAACCTTGAGTTCAGCAGCAGAAAAGTAGATTAAAGAATTGGGAGAATAAGCCAGTTTTTGCTCGAAATTGTGCGGCTGGATCTCTCACTTTGTCCCTGAAGCGGAGAAGAAGTTCAAAGGACAGTCAATCGCCTGATGAAGACCGACAGAACATCGTGGACTTGAATACAGCAGGCAAACGACAGTGCCACTGATCCATTAACACTGATGACGACTGACGACCAGCAGCAGCATGTAAGAGTACTGCAACATGTACTGTGAAAATACAGGCTGGGCAGTTGAACAGTGGGATAAAGAATTGTGGAAGAGCACTGGACATTGAGTGATATTTTGCCATGCTGGGACTTAATCTGAAAGAAAGACTGTAAAGAAACAGAGAAGAAGACAACAGCTGAGTTGAGACTGTGTTTACTGGAGCTTTGAAGCCCGAACAGGACATTGTGCAGAGAGGACCAGTGAGAGATGAAGCTGGACGAGTTGGACTGCGAGAATATAGGATATAATTGGATTGAAAGTTGAAAGCCTGAACTCATGACTGTTTAGGGATGTCCACCACAGCATAACAAAGAGGTAAACACTAGAAAAGGTGAGAATAATGAAAGAAATAATTGTCATTACCTTAAGGAATAGAAAACACACATACAAATTGTTACATGTGAGATTATTTTGAAATGAATTAGAAGTGAGATAGTTTGAATCTAAAGCTCAGTGGTGAAATGCATAAATTAAATATGAATATATAGGATGCAATGAAGAAGCAGTTTACACTCAATTAACATAAAATGCAAGGAAGAACACGCTTACATGCATGGCATAATTGGTGTTTCTGATCAGAGATAGAGAAATGGGTTATTTAGGCACTTGTGATAATAATGAAAATGTCTTAGTTTTGTTATTCTCAGGAGTAAAAGCAGAACCGGACAAATTCTCCACAGCAGCAGTCGGAAGAAAATTATAGGTTAACATCAATGGATAGGTTAAGGCAAGTTTCTGGTTGAATTGTTCACAGAATGATGTGTCCAGGAACCTGAAAAGTAAGCCCTAACTCCTGGCTGAAGACCAGGAGTGCTTTTATTTAAGGTGGGAGACCAAAAGTTTGGGCTAGTAATTCGGGAAAGAAAAAAACTGCTTAACTGGAGAATTGGGAAGGAGTCTGGGAGACTGCGAAGCCATAGATGCAAAATACCACACACAAACAGAAAATGCATTAACCCTACAAAGACAAGCTCATGAAGCTTGTCTAATCAAAACTTGATGCATAGAGACATTGATTGAAAACCCGGCTAAGAACACAAGCGTATGCAATGAAGATCAGCTTGCTGGTTGTATGAGTGAGAGAATGGTGTGAATGTTTAATAAAATAAATGGAAATTAACAGAAGAAAAGTGATTAAAGCAGTTTTATAAGAGTGAGTTAGGAGTGCTTTTGCACTGATTGATAAGAGTAAGTGATTAGTATAGAAAGAAAATGAAAATAATTCAATAAGGTGTTAAGGTTTCAACATGCATTTCTGTTGAAGGTGCAGATTTGGACAAGAAATTTATAATTTAGTGTTGACACATTGTTATAACGTGTTTATATTTTAGGCTGAATCTAAGTATGGTGAAGTGTCTAAGGGGACATGGTTGTGTGTAAAAGCGGTGCAGTTTGGACAAGGTTTTCAGTGCGTTGAATGGGTGAAATTTAAGATGGTTTAAGATTTTTGGGGCTGTTGTTTTCATTTTAATAGAGGGAGTTTTGATAAACATGGACATGTCTAAAAGGGCCCATAGTTTTTATAACAGTGCACTTAGAAAAAACCTGTCAGGTGATTTTGTTTTGTACTTTGATGAGCTAACAATCAGCTCTCTTCTTCTCATTTTTGTTCTAAGCAGGCCTGCAAAAGAGTGGATAACAGCGCTGAAAATTCTCGGTGACCTTCTCCAGATTACAATAGGCAGAGGAGAAGGCTAAGTCTCTGTCTAAAAGGATTGCCGCGAGCCAATCCAGTCTAAAAGCAGAAAGAACTATTTTCTTAAAAACAAAGTAAAACAAATAAATGAGTTGATGTTGCTGAGAGTGAAGACTGAATATTTGCGAGATAGTCTCCACTGTCAGCAATACCTGATGTTAATGCATGTGAGTGAATGTGTGTAAATGGATGGTGACTGGACGGACGAGGCAGACCATAGGTTGGACCGACTGGACACTGACAAAAGACTGGACTAAGGTTGGACACATGACTGATAATTGTTCTGTTTTAACTTTTCTTTTTAAAAAACATAGGTTGGATCATAAGTGGAGAAACTGAGTATAAAAGGTGATGTTCTGGTTAACACAGGCTTTTGTTTATAGGACGTTTCAAGGATGCAGGCTGTGGATGGAGCCAAGAAAGGATTTGACATGATGATTAATTTGATTTCATTCCTTAAACACAGGTTTAAGCTCCGGAGCATTTATACATAATATGATAGGACTAAACTTTTCTTTTAATTGCCTAACCTGAGTGAAGGATTTTGAGTTTGTAACACATGAGATGTGTCACAAAAAGGGGGGTGTTAATATATGCGATTAGCTACATGAAATGTGCTCTTTTAGGGTTACTAAGCAAATGTCTACGTGACCTTTACCTAATAACCTTTGTGATGATAAACTTGTTTACCGACTTGCTCTCTTGTAGAACATACAGACTTAGAAAAGGGGAACCTCAGCTCTGAGTTCTGAGAATAACTCTGTTAAGTTGACAGGAAACACGTCGAGACAGCAATATAGGGCAAATGTGTTTGAGCTTGTAATTAAATGTGGGACTTGAAAAGAGGAAGCAAATTTGGTACAGGATGTACTTGAGATGATCAGACGAGAGAAAGAGAAGGTCAGGAATAGTTTAAACTAAGATTGAGAAAGCAAATGGGGTAAAAGGGGGTGTAGCTTCAGGGCAGTTCACAGCCTGGCGTAAACGCAAGGTGCTGTCACACAGCTTAAGTTATTTGGTTGATTTATTTTATGACAAAATAATAAGGAAATATTAAAAATATACAACACGTTGAGAAGATCTCTTTTGTTATATTTTAGTGTTTAACATGGAAGATGCCTCTCTGGAGCTTCTCTCCTGGTGCTGCTCCACCAAAAGAAGTTTATTTATAGAGACTATCTATGTCAGCTCCCAAACAGACAACAACAAACCAAGACTAGCAATAAACAATCTAAACATAAATAATAATAAATAAAGAACAATGCAGAATCCAAATCTGAACCGAAGAATAAAATAGTGAAATGTGGATTATTGGGTTTTTCTCTGTATATATGAAGCATTTGTAATGTGTATCTGCTCATTATCTTGTTTTATGTACTTTAATGAAGGCAGGCTTGTAGAGGCCAGTTTTTACTCACAAACAAGTGCTCAGCCAGACTGAAAAACAGGAAGCTTTAGTGCACAAGGCATATTAATAAATATAGACACAAAAAGAGGAACTCCCCATATAAACAACGTTCAAAAATGTGTGAAGTATAAAGTACCGAAATAACACTATATAAGTCACAGTTGATGATTCTAATGTTAGAGAGCTCTTGCAACTGGCGTCTGAGCTGTGCAGAGGTCTCTCTTAAGACAGGTACTTACGTAGGTTAGCATAAGGTTGAGTCCAACAGAAGCAAGGCACCCTAAATGCGCACAGCATGCAGCAGGGGCTGCCAAAATAATATAGGAAACAGCACATGTAGGGAGAGGACACTCACTAAAAGTTCTAACTAACATAGTGTGGTGGCTTATGTGAACTTGCAGGCGTTCACTATGACATCATTAGCACAACAGAGACTGAGTAAAGTTTTAGATGCTCGAAACCTGACATTTACACATGAAGGAATCAATATGGCAGATTTAATGGGATTAGGAGGACCTAATTATTGTACTAACACAGCAGAACTTGAAGGGAAAGTCAGGGAAGATTTAAAAGCAGGACCTGTTGGGATTGGGGATTTAGAGATTTTTTAATGCTATCATATAATCTGCCTTAGGATGACTGTGTTAATAATGTGTTGTACAGTATTATTTTATGTTTGTCATAACAGTGATGTCTCTATTTACAGGTTGAGTTCATTTTATACACAATGCATATCTGTGCTTGTTTAGAGTTGATGTTCCGTCCAAAAGGGTTTTAAGCTTCACTGGTGAGAGTGTCCAGGTGATACATGTTGAGGGAAGATGAGAACATAGCAGGTTAATTGCACGCACGCTTACAAACACACATGATTTATATATAGGCCAGGCCAGAGGCCTGGACTTGATGCAGCTTTTAACTTTACAGCTCCTAACTTGCAGGAATGGCGGGGAGTGTAATGAATGAATGCAAAACATGCTTACAGACACAAACATGACAGGGGTTTATTTTACAGGGTAAAGGTGGACCACAGGTTGCTTTGTTTCTGCTTAGCAACTACTGAGGTAAATGGTGTTAAAGATAAATATGCAATAAGTGAACAGGAAATGTGTAAGGGTGAGCCGGGTGAAACAAAATGTTGTGGATAATGGAAACTTGTCTAACGGGCATTAACAGTAACCTTTGCATGTTATGTATATGCTTGAGGCCAAAAGAGGCGTAAATCCAGATAGAAAACTTTGAAGTGTACTTTTTAGCGGAGATTTAGGCTGACATGGGGATGGTGTGCATTTTACTTGGGTTGTGTTTAATAAGACTAAAAGCGTTGCTCACACACATAAAGAGTATTGAGATTAAATAAAGTTAATATAATGGATAGAGCCCAGAACAGGATAATACATAAGTAAAATCAAATGTAATGTTTGATTTCACTTTTATTGGGAAACAATCAGGCTAGAAATGTGAGTAACCTATGTTTAAACTGTGAAAACACTCTCCACATACATTAAAACTGTGCAACTCTGAGTGGGCCATGCAATCAAGCAACTGTTACATATCTGTATTAAACTAGCCAACATAGACTCACCACCACATGATGTTGCCCTGCAGCGGGGGCAGAAAATCATTTGCAAACCAGGGATCTTCGTTGATTATCATATCCTTACTTGTATGTACACACACACACACACAGAAGGAAAAATTTTCAAACAAAACAAAAACAACTTCCCTTATCCTGTCAAGCACAGGAGCAAAATAAAAATCTCTTTGGGCTCTGTTAAAATTTCTTTAGTAAAAGTGTAAAAGGCCAAACCTAAGAGGTTGGGCAAACAGGAAAGTCCCTCCAGTATCAGGAGTTTATAGACAGGAAACATTTTTCACTTTAACGCCTTTTTTCTGAAAAACCACTGACTCATAGATGCAGATAGACATACAAGTGCACATACATCCAGATGTGCATTTAGACATTAAAAGTGTAGAGGCATGTACACACAGATTGGCAAACCGGTACAGAGTCTAACTGAAGAGCTTAACAAAGCAGACGTGGCAGTAGGGTTTATCATTTGGCCTGATATGATATTGTGAACCAACTTTGAATAATGACAGGAACCTTAGATGAACACAGTAGGTTAGTAAGGTGTAGCAGAGAGAGGCTGTTTGTTTTCTATCCCTTACAGGAGAAGATTTCCACTAGAGAGAGACCCAGAAGAGGAGCGGAGATTACCTAAGCATGAAGTGTTTTCAAGTGGGGCTGGTGTTTAGTACTAGACCACCTAGAGGACAGGAGGTTATTGTCTGATTTGCTGAGTCAGGGGCGGCAAGAGAGGGTCAGAGCGAAGGTAGTGGACCTGGGAATGGTGTAGTGACGTCTTTGGAAGACGTCAAAAGGGGGAATTGTGGAATTACAGGGATTATTTTACATAACCATCATCTTATCATTGCATTAATTATCATTTCATCAAAGTGTTTATTGAAGCTGCTGGCATTATGTTATAATTTATATTATAGGGGTTATCATAATCAAATATTAACATGTTTATTACAGGTGCAGTTATAACTACTTTAAAATGATTGAGTTAAATATATATGTATCATAACTCATATGCTGAGTATATTGTTACAGTAAAATAGTAGCTGAGCAAAGGCCTGAATGTATTCAGCTTCTTGTGGTATTTGAGTTTGCTTAGTTACAGGTGACGGAAGGATGTCCAGTCCATGGTGACCTCAAAGGCCTTAGGTCATCACCATATTCGGAAGAGTATGCCACAAGGAGGAACCTCTATGTTGCATTTAATTCTTAAAATACATGAATGTTCTGTACATGCAAATTATGTGCTTGTAAACGCAAGAAGGGGCGTTACAATACCCTGATGTTATAAAAGCAATCTAGAGTGTATTTTGGAGAGAGATGTACAACTGTTTTGCAGTTTGCACCTCTCCACGCTGCGTGCATTAAAATCAATTGTTTGAACCACCTCTTCTGGACTATCATTGTTTTACTCTCATCCTCAATTTCGAACCCGTAACAATGCCCATTAACCTTATAACTCCTGTTGTGTGTGTGTGTGTCTGTGTGTACAGAGAGATAGCTAGGTTCATAATGGATATGAGGAAGGTTTTTCAAAAAAAGGAGCCACATTCAGGTAAAAGTGTAGGATCAAATGATCCATCAATAAAGGATAATGTTGGATCAGTGTTTCAGTATTTATATCCTTTATTAGATGTACATGTGGTTTGGTTATTTGCCTTTTGGTTGAAAGTACACTGAGAGAGGACTTTTTATTAGTGATCTTAATAGTATTTTATTTAATCTAATTGAATACAATCTATTTGTGTGTGATTGTCAGTCCAAAGAGGGAGAGAGGAAAGAGGGAACATGAGGAGAAAGTACAAGGTCAGGAAGAACCAGGTAAGAAAACAGACAGGGAATACTAACAGGCAAAACAGAAACTGTTAAACTGGCAAAGAAAAAAAAACCAACTAATTTTACTCATACAGTCTGGAAGTTGTGTTCTCCCTATATTAAAGCTGCTATACAGAATCTGCAAAACAAACTGGGTTGTCAGCCCTGGCACTGCATTACCATATTGAACTTCAGTCAGAGGAAGTCACGGTTGCCAAAAATGTTTTGAAGCTCAAGAGTGAGGCTGGTGCCATTCCAGATATGTTAACATTGTACAATATTCTGGATAATCGGATCTTCCCCACACTGAAAACTGTTATTCAGGTTGCCCTACCAAACCCAGTTAGCAGTTGTAGCTGTGAAAGGTCTTTTAGTGTCTTGAGTCAGCTCCATACCTGGCTGAGAAGTACCATGGGTCAAAGCAGACTCCAGCACCTGGCTGTGATGTCAGTTGAGAAAGAGATGCTTGAGAGACTTGACCACCAAAATGTGATAGACAGATTTGCCAACCTCAAGGTGAGGCACATAGGTTAAAAGAAAAGAAAAAAAATCTGCAGGGCCATAGTAGTATCTGCGCTAAAGATCTTTTCATACATTGTATACATTGTACCATAGGCCAAGGTGTCTCAATTTTTCAAATTTTTTAATAATATTTTGTACATTTCAAGGACTCTTCTATTTTTGGAGTGTATTTTTTATGTATCTGTATTATATTATACATACACTTTAAAAGTGAATCTCTGTCCAAAAAATGCACTCAGTTTACTTTTTACTCACTATGAGCATCATTCATTATTCTTCCGCAGTAATTAAGGTTAGGATATGTTTGTTTTTTTCAAATTCCAATCCATTCTTCTTTAGCAGTAGTTGACTTTAGCAGCATTTAAATAACCTTTATCAGATTTGATGGTTTTGTTACAAACTTTTCAAAAAGTGTTTTGCTTTTCTTTCACAAATGTGGGGATTAAATTGTGTTAAAATGTACAAAACAGTGATGTCATGTTTTGTGACGAGGACCCAGGCACAGAGAGACTTGATGAATTTAAGAATCTTATGATTTAATAAAGAAATTTGCAGACTTGCATAGAGATGGTAAAATTATGATGACTGATAATGGAGATGAAGACAACAGACGATGAGGACAGGGAGGAACAGGTTTAAATGCACCAACGGGACAGTCAGAGGGAACTCGGGACAACTGGAGACATTTAAGGATGCAGGGACTGACAGAGACAGGGAAGAAGTCTCATCGTGACGAGTAAAGTTTACCTTGCCTGGATGGGCAGCTCTCTGGGTGCTCAGCACCCCCAAAGCTCTGATCCTAGAATCGCCCCTGTGTGGAACTATCACATAATTCTCAAGGCCCTGCGCTGGATGGATTTAGCATAATTGCTTTCATGTTTCTTGATTTTGTGGCCTGCAATTTTCCTATTTTTAGCCAGTCTTTCTGTTCCATCAACAACTAAGGCTACGTTCACACTGCAGGTCTTAATGCTCAATTCCGATTTTTTTGATCAAATCCGATTTTTTTGTCTGCTTGTTCACACTACAAATAAAATGCGACAGCAAACGCGCTCTAGTGTGAACGCTCAAAGCGGCCCGCATGCGCAAAAGATGATGTCACACACAACGCGCTCTGTTTAGACCCAGACCAAACAGTATTGTTTGACTGATGGCCCTTAATATAAAGACTTCAGACTTTACGTTTCCCAATTTTTGCTTTAAGTTATTTTGTTATTTACATAATAATGTAAATAACCTAAAACTTATCCTTATTGCTGTTTTAGAGAGGAGCGGTGCTTCAAAGGATAGTTGCATATTTCTGTCAGAATCTGCAGATTATACAGTACAAATTCACGTTGTCTTCCCAACAATTTCACTGACATCTACACTGGCCAGGAAGCGTTCGCGATGTCTTCTCGGGCGCTTCTCCGGCGCTGATAATTGGCGTCCGTCTTGTGTCAGTGACGTAAAAGACGGATTTAATGCGACATGACCGTTCAAACAGCAGTCGCTTTCTAAAACATCGGATATGTATCGGATTCAGTACCACATATGAAAGTGACCCAGATCGGATTTGAAAATATCGGATTTGTGCCGTTCACACTGTCATACCATGATCGCATAGGGTCAAAAAAATCGGATTTGATGCGCTTTCGCCTGCAGTGTGAACGTAGCCTAAAGCAGGCCTTTGTGCTTCAGAGAAGGACAGTGTGACACAGAGAAAGTTTAAAACTCGTTGTTGAACGAGCTAAAGAGTAAGATGCTCTTTTTAGGAGCTGGTGGAGAACACCTGATGAAACACATTCCCAATCAAACACTGTCCGCTCAACAGTGACTCAGGCTTTTAATAAGCTTTGGCTGGGAATACTCTCTCTCTCTGTCTCTCCATGTTCTGCATCCATGTTTCCAAGAAGTTTGTTTTTAGAATCCTCTACAGAGACATCATATTCATGGAAACGTGTCTATTTGCAAGTTGGGAGGTGTGAGGTTTGAATCACAGTGTATGGGTAGAGGGAAAACAAAAATGATACTGAAGAAGGAAAATGGATAGATGGTACGGAGGCAGGGATGTAGGACGTCTGGGAGATGAATGACAGCAGACTTTGTGTTGCATTTGGAAAAAATAAATACACACTAAACGCCGGCGTGAGTGCTTGTGTGTGTGTGTGTGTGCTACATCCATGCTAAAGGTTAGATGGTAATACTGGCATTTAATCAGTGTGGCAGCAAATGTGGACAGCGAGAAATCAGAGCATGACCTGTGCTGACCTGGGATTCAAATGATATGAGATAGAAAGCTCAATACACTCCTTCACTGTCTCACCTATGGATGACTGGGTGTGTGATATGTGACTAATACAGTTTGATCAACATTAAAACCACCTGCCCAGTCCAGGTCCCGCTTATGCTGTCAAAACAGCTCTGACATGGCGAGTCAAGGCTTTCACAAGCTCTCTTAATTTGTTCTGCAGTATCAGGCTCCAAGATGTTAGCAGCAGACTTTTCATCCGACTTGTTTTTCCACAACACGTCTTAATGGTGCTTGACTAAATTGAGAAATCTGGAGGTCAATTCAACTCCTCAAACTCTGAGAACAGACCTCACTTCCTGCACTTGTTAATGGGTTTTGGGTACTTGTGACCCTTTTGCCAGTTTATTAGTTGTTGTCAAACTAACCCAGCACATCTCGAACATCACAAGAGATTGTAAAGGTGTTTTTAGAGAGCGATTATAGCTTGATTCCCATCAAAGCTAGCCTGATGTTTATAGTGCTGACTTTGCCTGTTTTCAACACATTTCAACACACTTCAAGAACTGACTGTTTCTATTTTGTCTAATACAGACAGTGTTGAGCCCTGCGGCAGACAGCGGCCTGCTGGATAGGCAGCAGTATGGGATAGGATAAGCCGAGAGAATAGATGGGAGCCAGTGTAACAAAATTCTGTTTTATTTTCTTAACCAGTCAGTCTGATCGCTTCACACTAACGCCACATTTTACCTACATTCATACCGCGGTTTTCTTGCTGTGAGGTGACAGTGCTAACCACAGCACACACACAGCAGTGATTAACAAGCTAACAAGCAGGGCAGAACAGGGGTTAGTCTCTCTGCTTCTGTTCCACAAGGGTGGGCTAGTATATACTGGGCACCGGCCCCTTCAGTGAGTCACCTCTTATGTTAATTGTGGCCTGAGGAAGCAGACACTAAGAGGAACAGTTTATAGAGGAGCAGAGGAGAGGGCAGATCGACCTGGGCTGCTCCATGTTTTGTTTTTCATAGTCTGATTATTTCCTCTTTTGTCTTCAGTGTCTTGTTTTCTGCTCTGTTTCCCACTCATTTTGTCTTCACCGCAGACACTGACTCACATATTCGGTAAAAACATCTACGCACAAACTGTCAAAGTCATAGAAATTTGCTTTCCTGTGTATCCACACATTACTGGCAGAGATGTGGCTTTTTGGGAAATGTTATCCAGTACTTCCACTGACCAGATGCAAAAGTTTTAAATAGAGAGAGGTTTTCTGTTTACTGACAGAGTGCATCTAAGTGAGTGTTATACACATCTGCTAGCATCACTCTCGCTGAGACATTTTTGTCTACAGTGAACAGTCTAGGTAACCAGTTATAATGGAACAAAAACAGTTAAGGCCTTTTCACATAGGAAGCAGCATGCACTGCACTGACTGCTAGCTGGAGTGAATAGCCTAAAATCTGTGTTGCGCTTTGCCGGCATGTCACTCTTTTGCAACGCCTGTACGTGTACTAAATGCGCATGTTATTTCAAAACATGTATCTCTCATCCATAAAGAAGAGAGCTCTGGCACTATTCCTACTAATGAAGAGAAGGTACAACCAAAGTATAAAATTAAGTTGAGTTGAGTATATAAACCTAAACTACACATATGCTTTCCTAAATATAATAAGGTGTTTTACTGTTTACAAAAATCTGACAAGCAAATTCAGTGGAAATATGTTTCCACAACACTGTTTCCTTCCTTCCTCCTGTATATGCACATAAACTTGTGTTATGTACTCGGATACTCACAGAATTAAGTTTTCTTCCATGTTTTTGTTCACTGTGTGATTAAATAGCGCAGCTTTAGGCTCAGTCTCTATTGGCTGTGTGAATTTATGTCACAGCGTGCTGTGCGTGGGTGCTCCTTCCCTGTGTGCTTGTGCTGTGCTTTGCTTGGCAAAGAGGTTCGGAGCGTAGCACGTGACACTTCCTATAAATGAAGGGGCCTGTGGTTGATTGCTTGTTTCCTCACTAAGTCTTGTTGCTAATTTGCATTACTCTTGGCTGTGTGCAAAAATCTTCATGCTGTTAGATAATGGCAGAACTTCAAATTGCCAACAATATATCACTATCACCAGCTGGCCTTCCGTAGTAAATCTTGAGCATAATGTCTATTGAATAGTGGTAACATTGGCATTCTAGGCTAACTAGATGTCAATTTAAAAGTAGAGATGAATAGCAAATGAAACTGCCTAATTCTTCCTTTATGAGAAACTTCCCACTGCCACACCAGATGTAAATGTATGAATAAAATTCTTCCGAGCAGCAGCCCAGATTTGAAGCTGAGGATTATCTGTAGGCTACAATGAGACGAGCTGTCGTCGCACTGAAATGTTCTCATTTTACTTTAGACCGGTGTAACTGGGTGCGCTGACAGCATGTGACTGTAAGCCTGCTGCTTAATTAAAAACACATTTACTGAGGTGGAATGCTTGTAAAAGTAAAGGTTTGGATGCAGAAAACAAAGAGCAGAAGAAGACAGAGAGAATAAAGACGCTCAGTTTTTAATGTTTTTCCTTTTTGGTGCTGAATGAATCTGTCAATTTATACCTAAGAAAACCTACTGTGCCATTTAAGGAAAAAGTGTCAATCATTTCTTCTTCCTGCATATGCTTAAGCAACTACAAACAGATAAAAGGTGACAGAGAATGCAAATAGAAGATAGTAAGAGGAAAACTAGAAAGCGAAAATTTCAGAAGAAATTTTAAGTGTGCCTATGCCGCTGCTAATCAGTGTAGTTTGCCATTCATACGGCTACAGACAGCAAAACTCAGAAGAGCAGCCATTCTCCACTAGGGCTGCCACAAACGATTATTTTGATAGTCGACTAGTCACCGATTATTTTTGCGATTAGTCGACTAATCGGATCATGCATCCATTGGACGTAAAACGTACAGCTTATTGCACCAGCAGCATCTGCTCTTATATAACATTAGCTTACAGTTTTAAGTGTTTAGGGCAGGGGTCTGCAACCTTTTACACCCAAAGAGCCACTTTGACCCGGTTTCCACGCAAAAGAAAACACTGGGAGCCGCAAATACTTTTTGACATCTAAAATGAAGATAACACTGTATATATTGTTTTTTACCTTTGTGCTTTGTGTGAACAACTAAGGTGTGTTGCTATGAAATCCATGAAGTGCTACAGAGAAAATTACATTTTATTTACCTAATTAACACATTTTGAACTCTTAAAGAAATATAACAAAAGGAAAGACACCCAGCTGAACTAAAATGATCCATGTAGCAAACAAAAACTGTTGTCAGCCGCCACCCTTATATTGCCTTTGGGCTGTTGGAGCCTTGACCTGACTCTTAAAAATAATTGGAAAAAAGCACTATGCTGCTGAAAATGAAAAATAGATATTTGCAAAATTCTGCCTAAATATGTATTTTACCTGGTTAATGCGCGGCGGGCGTGCGTGGTTTGCAGCGCCGCTGCAGGGGAGGCGGGAGCACCTGAGCGACACCCGCAATCACGCCTCGCCGCCTTTACGTCTGCGCTATCTGTGCTGTTGTGTTGTTGGTGGTGTATGTCGGGCTGTGAGCTGAAAAGCTACAGCCGGCTGTATGCGTACAGCAACCGTGTGTGAAAAGTGCTCAATAAAGAGATGCTCAAAAGCATGTTCATGGAAACATCGTCGGGTCTGCCGTGATTTGTTTACAATGGGACTTTGCTCCTGGACCTCTGTGCACAGAGTCCGCAAATCGAGGATATCTGAAGTCAGTTTACTCACGGTGTTTGTCTTTAATATAGTTCACGGTGGAAAACAGCTGCTGACATAATGTGGATCCGAAGATCCGTGGGGTTGAAAGTCTCGATAAATGCACGGCGTTTCAAGCGGGTATACCGGCTTCATGAGTGTGACTCTTATTTTGAGCGATGAAAAAATAATAGAATATAATTTTATTTTTATATTTCAAAATCACAACAATCTTCCAATTTAGAACTACGAGTTAAAAAGAACTAACATAAATAAAATACACTTCAGCTAAATACTTCTAATTTATTTTCCCAAACCACGCGGAGCCGCAGTATAAGGACTAAAGAGCCGCATGCGGCTCCGGAGCCGCGGGTTGCCGACCCCTGGTTTAGGGTATGTGCTAACTAAAGATAAAGACAAGATGATAGTTTATTAAATTTAATGAGATTTACAGATTGTTTCGGTAAAGTTTAATAAACTCCTTGCTATCTAAAATATAACGGGACACCGGAGTATATTCTCGAACATCTCACACTTCTGATAATCAGTTGTCTGCTTGACGTTTATTCAGTCGTGTATAAACTATAACTTTAATCTCAGCCAAACCGATTTACTCAGGAACAAATAAAATACTCAAAAAAAGGCCAAACAATAACATTTTTAAGTTATCTAACTGACTTATATATGTTTAACCTGAGTAGCGAAAGACAGTGGTGGGTTTGAAAACGATTTGCCGGGAGTCCGGTGTTCTCACGGGCTCTAGTGAGCCTTGCCCCGGCTAGCTATCGAGCTAGTGGGTAACAGGCGTCTCCGAAAACGTCGGAGCGCTTTTGAAAATATGTGGTGTCTTGATAAACTGAGCAAATATTTGAGGTTTACACAGCTACATTCTCGCCTGAAAATATGTTAAACGTTTATTTTGTGACCCAGAAAGATTAATAAGAGTAATATTAAAACTAACTAGCTGCCGCCATTGTTGAAAACTGAGCAGGGCGGCGCTATGAATTCTGGGACACTGCTGCTTCTTCTTCTTCGAGTGTAACGGCAGCTGGCATCCTTGTACATGCAGTGCTGCCATCTTCTGTTTCAGTCCGTTATTACACTCTTAAATCCTACTACTTATTCCTGCGTCTTTTGTGATCTTACAAAGCTTCAAACGATGCGTCGACTATTAAATCAGTCGTCGACGATTTTGATAGTCGACGTAATCGTGACTAGTCGACTAATCGTGGCAGCCCTATTCTCCACCATGAATTATGGTAAAAACAAACACCGCTCGCGCCTCACAGATGACAGTTTACAGTTTTGGGTAAAGATGAGGTGGCTTTGTACAGCCCCGATTTGCAGACGCTGTGCACACAGGTTCATGAGCAGAAGTTCCATTGTACCACGGCAGACCCGACAATGTTTGCACGAACACGCTTTGAAGCATTACGTTATGGACCACTTTTCACACATGGTTGGTGTACCCACCCGGCCAGCTGTAGCTTTTCAACTCACAGCCCAACACACACCCAAAAAACAGCCGAGAGAGCACAGACTACGCTCGAGAGGCGTGATTGCAGATGCCCCTCAGGTGGGTCCACCTCCCCTGCAGCGGCACTGCAGACCACGCCCCGCCACACACATCAAACACGTAAAACAAATATTTATGCAGTTTTGCATTCACTTTTTGTTTTTTGTTATTTTTACACAGTGTTCTGAATGATGAACAATGGTCTACAGCCAATCTTGTGTATTATTATACAAACTTTGGTTGTAAGATTCAGATAACTATTTAATAAAAGCTAAATAGTTTATATGAGAGTAAGAAAGAAAAGTATATCTTTGTGTCCACCTTTCTCTGTTAATGCCCTACCTGGCCCCTGGCAAAAAAGCTGTGCTAGAGCCGCCCCTGCACAGTTACCAGCTGTCAGCTACACAAAAAAAGGAGCTTGGTGTTTATTTGTCTCTCAGAAACAGTTCATAACTTCCCTTCAACTCATTCATGTGCCTGGATAAAGGATTTCCTCACAAACCGGCCCCAGACTGTGAGACTCGGCCCTCATCTCTCCTCCACTCGCACACTGAGCACCGGCTCCCCACAGGGCTGTGTGCTGAGCCCCCTCCTGTATTCTCTCTACACCCACGACT
Source organism: Oreochromis aureus (assembly GCF_013358895.1). NCBI lineage: Eukaryota > Metazoa > Chordata > Actinopteri > Cichliformes > Cichlidae > Oreochromis > Oreochromis aureus. Next base: position 4,291,314 of record NC_052954.1, on the reverse strand, counting down.
GCAGTCCGACCCACAACAACACTCTCATCATCAAGTTTGCTGATGACACCACGGTAGTCGGACTCATCTCAAAGGGAGACGAGGCAGAGTACAGAGAGGAAGTCCTGAAGTTGGCAGCATGGTGTTCAGAAAACAACCTGGCACTGAACACTAAGAAAACCAAAGAGCTCATTATCGACTTCAGGAGACACAACACCGACTTGGCCCCCCTCTACATCAACGGCGAGTGTGTGGAGAGGGTCCACACTTTCCGGTTCCTTGGTGTCCTCATCTCTGCTGACATCTCCTGGACGGAAAACATCTCAGCGGTCATCAAGAAGGCCCAACAGCGGCTGCACTTCCTGAGAGTCCTCAGGAAGTACAAGCTGAACTCCAACCTGCTGCTGACCTTCTACCGCTCGTCCATTGAGAGCCTGCTAACCTACTGCATCACGGTATGGTACGGCAGCTGCACCAAGGCAGATAGTGTGAGGCTTCAGAGTGTGGTCAAGACAGCACAAAAGATCATCGGCTGCCCTCTCCCCTCCCTGTTGGACATTTATTCCTCCCGCTGCCTCAGCAGAGCAGCAAACATTATCAAGGACAGCTCCCACCCTGGTTTCAACATGTTCAGCCTGCTTCCCTCAGGGAAGCGCTACAGGTGCATCAACACAAAAACCCACAGACTCAAAAACAGTTTCTTCCCCAAAGCGATAACCACCCTGAACTCACACATGCACCGATAACACAGCCCCCACTTCCCACTTCCTCTATGGACCACCACTATTTATACCAATTCTATGTGCAATAACTGTATATACATAACACTATTTATACCAATTCCATGTGCAATAACTCAACTGTACATACATAACACTATTTATTACATATTACTTACGGCTTGTAAATTGTACATTTTATATATATATATATATATATACACATCTTCTTCCATATGTTAATACTGTCCATATGTATATAGCGCTGCAGAACTGTACCCCCAGCATGTTTACACTGAGTAGGAGATGCTCTGTATCTCATTGTACAACTGTATAGTGACAATAAAGGCATTCTATTCTATTCTATTCTATTCTATGTCACCTAAAGGGTAAACCTGTTTCTCCATCACCTGTTCAGCTCTGATGATTCAGTAAGGACATCTCCTGGTTTAGACCAGCCCTTTTTACAGCTGTGGCTCCAGCAAACATCAGCTGATACTAGAAATTAAAATCAAATGAATTCTAACAACAGCTGATCAAGCTTAAACGTGCTGCTGTTATTTAGCGCGATAAACAAGAGCGAAAAGCCAATCGTTGATCAGTTTCATGATTGCAACAGGCGAGAGAATGACAGGGGACGCTTCATAACCACAGAACAAATCATAATATTTTCTCTGAATGTGGGACGATTCCATTTGTACGGCAACTCTACGAACTAACCCTTATGAATAAAATAAAGTCCAATGTCAGTAACTTAGCGCGCACACAGCTGTATACAAACTCCTGTCGTGCTAGCTAGCACGCAGTACGATTGTAAAAAGTCAGCACAATGAAAACAAACTACACCTAAACTCGGTTTATATCTGACCCAAATAGAGTGCAGTTCATAACTTCTTACCTGAAATTCAGTTCACATCACGCTCCTGCCTTCGGTTTCCAGCATCATCGGCCCATATAAACGAAAAATAAGTCCGGTTTCCCTGATCCACGATTGACCTCCGCGTTAGCAAACACCGGTCGATCGGCAGTAGCCTCACCGCCTTGTATGTCTCGTTCGCGGCATGTCCTTTCTGTCACACACCGGTGGATAGCTGCCCTCTGTTGTAGCTCCACCACCAAACAACTCAGTTATTTTTTCCACATCGACCAGCATCATCGGCCCATATGAACGAAAAATAAGTCCAGCTAAGACACAGACCCTTGCCGAGCGATCGGGCGATGAAACAAATTTTAGCCACCTCACTATCAGCCAAGCCTGGGTGGTTTTTCACGAAGGGTCGCTAGCGGCGCTAGCTAGCTAAGCTAGCTAGCTAGCCGGCTATCAGCAACACGTAAGAGAATTGTTGCTAATATGGGATGTCTTGATAAAACGAGCAGATATTTGAAGTTTACACACCTACATTCTCGCCTGAAAATATCTTAAAAGTTTATTTTGTGACCTAGAAATACTAATAAAAGACATAAAACGAAGTGGTGGCCGCCATTGTTTACTCTGCAGAGGCGTGCTATGAATTGTGGGATATGGAGTTTCCGCCCAAGCATAAACTTTTTTGACTGTACTACTCCGGGTATACCACTAGAGAGAGCCAACACACCACAAATGAAGTCTGTTTCTATGGGGCCAAAAGTAGAATCTTTCTCAGGAGCCTAGAAATTGGCCCAAATTTGCACTAAAATCTAAATATTTCAAAAACTATAAAAGTCATAAACACCAAAAGTCGTACAATACTAGTCCAGCTCCAGCCGCACAAAATTATCTAACATATGTAACCCTATTGTCAAAACTGTTCGGCAGAGGAGCGCGGGAAATTTTTCACTAAAATATTAATATTTAAAAAACTATAATAGTCATAAACACCAAAAGTCATAGCACACCATTCCAGATCCAGCCGCACAAAATGAGGTAACATATATGAAGTTTGTCTCAAAACTGCGGGGCGAGTTTCGCTGCAAAATTTCAGGCGGAAACTGAAGAATAATAATAACTAGAAAGCGAAAATTTCAGAAGAAATTTTAAGTGTGCCTATGCCGCTGCTATTCAGTGTAGTTTGCCATTCATACAGCTACAAAGAGCAAAACTCAGAAGAGCACCCATTCTCCACCATGAACTATGGTAAAAACAAACACCGCTCACGCTTCACAGATAATAGCTTACAGTTTTGTGTAAAGATGAAGTTACCATTACAGCGCCCGATTTGCAGACGCTGTGCACACAGGTTCATGAGCAGAAGTCCCATTGTACCACGGCAGATCCGACAATGTTTGCATGAACACGCTTTGAAGCATTACGTTATGGACCACTTTTCACACATGGTTGGTGTACCCAAACAGCCGGCTGTAGCTTTTCAACTCACAGCCCGACACACACCCAAAAACAGCCGAGAGCACAGACTACGCCCGAGAGGCGTGATTGCAGGTGCCCCTCAGGTGGGTCCACCTCCCCTGCAGCGGCACTGCAGACCACGCCCCGCCACACACATCAAACACGTAAAATAAATATTTATGCAGTTTTGCATTCACTTTTTGTTTTTTGTTATTTTTACACAGTGTTCTGAATGATGAAAAAGGAGCTTGGTGTATATTTGTCTCTCAGAAACAGTTCATAACTTCCCTTCAACTCATTCATGTCACCTAAGGGTAAACCTGTTTCTCCATCACCAGTTCAGCTCTGATGATTCAGTAAGGACATCTGGTTTGGAACAGCCGTTTTTACAGCTGTGGCTGCAGCAAACATCAGCTGATACTAGAAATTAAAAGCAAATGAATTCTAACAACAGCTGATCAAGCTTAAATGTGCAGCCTCTTGGCATAGGCACACATAATAAATCCGAGGAATAGTAATATGTGTGCCTCTTGGCATAGGCACACATAATAATAAATCCGACGAATAGTAATATGTGTGCCTCTTGGCATAGGCACACATAATAATAAATCCGAGGAATAGTAATATGTGTGCCTCTTGGCATAGGCACACATAATAATAACTAGAAAAATTTGCATTTCCTGCGAAAATGCAGTGTGGATGCTGTAATGCTGAAGCTGTCTGCTGAAACTAGCAGAAAAAGCTGAAAAGTTGCAGAATTTGTAAAAGCTTTGCAGAAGCAAAGGAACTTTGCTAAAATGTAGTAACTTAGCAGAACTGTAATATCTTAGAGGAAACATAATACTTGGCAGAAATACAATAGCATAGCAGAACTTAGCAGAAATATTGTAACTTACCAGAAACACGATAACTTGTCAAAAATACAAGAATTTAGGAGAAATTGTATAAGATAACAGAAAGAATATATTTAGCCAAACATTCTTAAACATTACAGAAATACTATGATTTAGAAAAACAGTACAACATAGCAGAAATGCTGTGATTTACCAGAGACACTGTAATATACTATGAATATTTTAATTTTATATGAATACTGTTTTAACAAAATACTCCAGTTTAGCACAAATATTATAACATAGCAGAAATACTATTCTATAGCAGAAATGCTATATTTAGAAAGTAAAATATAATATAGTAGAAATACTATGATTTAGCAGAAATCCTACAATATAGCTTAATAACAATGATTTAGAAGAGATACTATGATTGAGCAGAATAGTAATAACTTAGGTGAAAATATTGGAAAGGTAAAATGACAAGGTGAATAAAAGGAACATGGTTAAGTTCGCTGAAATCTATTTGTTATTCACCTGTGAAAAATAAAACAAAAATACATTTAGAAGAAAAACAAATAAGAACAGTCAACAGATACATAAGAAATCAAATATAGATACACAAATGTACAGAGAGAGACACACAGGAGGGTCTATGCCAGTCAACCAGTCTGAATATATTACATTTTTTCCAACAATGAGATGCTACCCTAAAAGGGTCTTTCTGTGTATCTCTCTCTCTCTCTCTCTCTCTCACACACACACACACACACACACACACACACACACACACACACACAGCAGCAGCGGCAGCAGCAGCAGCAGAAAGTGAACAGGGGCTGTTAACAGCATGTTTCTAGGTCAGTCTTGCAAGCCTGGGAGCTGCTAAATTTGAATCCACCAATCAGAGAGGCTGTGTACTTTTTCCCGCCAAAACTGGTGCACCAAGTGCAGGCTTTTACACATGCAGCACAGAGAGAGACAGGATTTTTGCAGTCTATTTCTCATAGTGAGAATTCCCCTCAAAGAAACAGCCATAAATTTCTAACTGTAGGGGCTAAAACAGTCATTCTTAGACCATTTTATTCAGAAGACATAGGGGAATCTTGAAATGCTGACCACTGAAAATAAAAATATGAAATATTAGAGATATATGACATAGATGATTGGTTGGCTTAGAAGCCACGAAGGTCCCAATATGCAAATCTGAATGTGCCAGGCCTCAGATATGATTGGTTGTCTTAGAAGCCATATAAAAAGCAGTAAAACTGTACTATGATTTGGTAGAAAAACTATAATTAATCAAAAATACTATATTTGGCAGAAATACTATTTTTAGCAGAAACACTATATTTAGCACAAATCTTGTGAAATAGCAGAAATAGTATGATTTAGCAGAAATGCTGTATTTAGCACAAATACTGAAAAGCAGCAGAAATGCTATGACTTAGCACAATAGTAATAACTTGAATAGAAAAATTGGAAAAGCAAAATGGACAGCTGAAAAACTCCTGAACATGCTAAGGGTCCCTCAAATGTAATTGTGAAATGAAAAAAAAAAATCAGCAAAAAAAAATATAACAGTCACACAATCACAAATATGGAAACATATGGAAACACACATGCACAGAGAGACACACACAGAATCAAATTCAGTCAACCAGTCTAAATATATTGGATTTCAATGACAGACAGACAGACAGAAAGACAGACAGCAGCATCAGTAAGTGAACAGGGGCTGTTAACAGCATGTTTCTGGGTCAGTCAAACAGCTGTGAGCTGCTAAATTTGAATCCACCAATCAGAGAGGCTGTGTGCTTTTTCCCGCCAAAACTGGTGCACTAAGTGCAGGCTTTTACACATGCAGCACAGAGAGAGACAGGATTTTTGCAGTCTATTTCTCATAGTGAGAATTCCCCTCAAACAAACAGCCATAAATTTCTAACCGTAGCAGCTAAAACAGTCATTCTTAGACCATTTTATTCAGAAGACAAAGGAGAATCTTGAAATGCTGACCATTTAAAATAAAAATATGAAATATTAGAGATATATGACATAGATGATTGGTGGGCTTAGAAGCCACGAAGGTCCCAATATGCAAATTTAAATGTGCCAGGACTCAGATATGATTGGCTGGCTGGGAAGCCATGAAGGCAACAATATGCAAATTTAAATGTGCCAGGACTCAGATATGATTGGCTGGCTGGGAAGCCATGAAGGCAACAATATGCAAATTTAAATGTGCCAGGACTCAGATATGATTGGCTGGCTGGGAAGCCGTCCAGGTCCTGATAGGTAAATTTGAATATTACAGTCCTTACAGAGGACTGACTCCTGGGGACCTGGCAGAAATATATAGAAATACAATGATTACCCAGAAATACTGCATTTAGTAGAAATACTATGTTTTAGCACAAATCCTATAAAATAGCAGAAATAGTATGATTTAGCACAAATGCTGTATTTAGCACAAATCTTATAAAATAGCAGAAATAGTAGGATTTAGCAGAAATGCTGTATTTAGCACAAATACTGAAAAGCAGCACAAATGCTATGACTTAGCACAATAGTAATAACTTAAATAGAAAAATTGGAAAAGCAAAATGGACAGCTGCAAAAGTCCCACAAGCACAGAGAGACACACACAGGATCAAATTCAGTCAACCAGTCTAAATATATTGAATTTAAATCATACAATAAGATGCTCCCATAAAACTCTCTCTCTCCTCTCTCTCTCTCTCTCTCACACACACACACACACACACACACACACACACACACACACACACAGGAGAGAAAATCAAGTTTCTAGGTCAGTCAAGCAGCCTGGGAGCTGCTAAATTTGAATCCACCAATCAGAGAGGCTGTGTACTTTTTCCCGCCAAAACAGGTGCAGCCGTTTTACACACACAGAGCACAGAGACAGGATTTCTGCAGTGAATTTCTCATAGTGAGGATTCCTCTCAAACAAATGGCCATAATTTCCTAACCGTAGGGGCTAGAACAGTCATTCTTACACCGTTTTGTTCAGAAGAGATGGGGAATCTTACAGTGTTGACAATTTATCATTACAATATGAATTATTGAAGATATTTGACTTCTAATGCACCATAACTGAGTAGAGCAAAGCAAAACTGCCTTGACTTGCCCTCAAACAACGCTTTCTAACTCTAAATCTATTTGGAGTATCAATATCATTCTTTCACCGTAAGAGACAGCAGGCTTTGGTGAACAATCATGGAAATTTTCAGGTCTGTGTGGAAATCCATTAAAAGATATGACGAGAGAAAAAAGTGGATCATTTCCAGAGTTTGAAATCTGAAGAAATCTGAGCGAAGGACGAATTTCCTACCCTCAAACAAGTCTAACTCATTTCAGAACGGTAATAGGTGAGAAAGAAATTCTTGAATTGTGAGCGTCAGGAGTGTCTGAAGATATACTGGGACAAGCCTCATGTTTTAACTTCGCTTCGTTAAGGAGATATGACGATTCGAATATGCCTCTCATTAGAGAAATCAAGCGATGATTTTGAACAAACTCTCCATTGACTTTCTATGGAGAGTTTTATGACTTTGTGTTGGTCTGAGGGATTTGCCAAAATTCTATAAATCTCACAACCATGATAGTAACATTTTCTGAAAGCCAGCAAAAATACCTACGTTTTGATGTATAATTTGTGTGGTTAAGTGAAAATTGAGCGAGTAGCAAGAAGTTGTTCGGACATGAAGAGAAAATTGCCAAAGGTACAGTGGCTCACTTAGAACCAACTGCATAGCAACCATAACAACGCATGTATTTTGTGAAAAATCACAAAGATGAAACTCAAAACTTAAAGAGGATAAGATGAAAACGGTAACAGATATGAAAAAGCTGAATCATTCATGAATAGCCCAATAATTTGTGAACATTTTAAAATTTGAATGGTTGTTCTAGGCGAAAGTATGAGAACGTAGTTAAGTTTCAAAAAAGAGTAAGTTTTAGCAGAATTGCGGAAGTTTCCCATTCATTTCAATGGGACAAATTAAAGGAAAAAAACGTAATATTTTAAAAAGTATAAGAGCAAAAAATACCAAAAGTCATTGCCGGAAAGAGCAAAAATAGCAGAATAGTTTAAAATTTGAACGGTGAAAATAGCACAAAAATTGTGGAAGTAGTTCTACTGAAAAAACGTCTGAAGCAACTTGAAGAATAATAATAAAGAACTAGAAAAATTTGCATTTCCTGCGAAAATGCAGTGTGGATGCTTTAAAGCTGGAGCTGTCTGCTGAAACTAGCTGAAAAAGCTGAAAAGTTGCAGAAATTGTAAAAACTTTGCAGAAGCAAAGGAACTTTGCTAAAATGTAGTAACTTAGCAGAACTGCAATATCTTAGAGGAAACATAATACTTGGCAGAAATACAGTAGCATAGCAGAACTTAGTAGAAATATTGTAACTTACCAGAAACACGATAACTTCTCAAAAATACAAGAATTTAGGAGAAATAGTATAAGATAACAAAAAGAATATATTTAGCCAAACATTTTTAAACATTACAGAAATACTATGATTTAGAAAAACAGTACAACATAGCAGAAATGCTGCGATTTACCACAGACACTGTAATTTACTATTAATATTGAAATTTTTTTTAAAAATACTATGTTTTAGCACAAATACTGTAATTTGAAAGAAATACTATGTTTCAGCAGAAATACTCTGGTTTAGCACAAATATTATAACATAGCAGTAATACAATTATATAGCAGAAATGCTATATTTAGAAAGAAAAATATAATATAGTAGAAATACTATGATTTAGCAGAAATACTGTAATCAGCACATATAGTGTAACATGACAGAAATTCCTCGACTTAGTAGTAATACTATAACATAAAACAAATGTTATGATTTGGCACAAAAACCATAATTTGGCAAAATACTATGATTTAGCAGAAATACTATGATTGAGCAGAAGTACTAAGATGTAGTAAAAGTACTTTGATTTAAGAGAAATACAATTATGGAGGAGTAATACTTTAAAATGGGAGAAATATTGATACACACACACACACAGAGCCTAAAGGGAACAGTATTTGTGCCATAGAGTGTTAAGAAGAATCTGAGGTCCATATTACAAAAGCTGCTAAAATCATAAAAGTTTGCAGAATTGTAATAAATGATCAATATGAATTAGTGGTCTGTGATAGTGTAGTAAATTGTAGGTAAAAAACATGTTGACCAAGGTGGAATTGAACCCACGACCTTTGGGCTGCAGACCTGTGTCATTACAAACTGTGCCACTGGGAAAGAGAGTGAGCACCTGGAAAACAGGGTGATGAGCAGTCAGAATTAGATCGCAGTGAGAGGCAAAGAGCGCCGTTTTTGGAGTTACAAAACGTCGTGTAACTCAAAAACTAGGTGGACTAGAAGCATAATTCTTGTACTGGGTGAATCAGCGGACTTTGGTGTACTTTGACTGCGATTTTCATTGCTCTTTGTACATCCGTCGCTGAGATATAACGAGAGAAGAAACGGCAGACCTCAGATATGATTGGCGGCTTGGAAGCCACAGAGGCCCTGATATGTACATTTGAATGTCTCAGTCTTCACAGAGGACCTGGCAAAATATATAGAAATAGTATGATTAAGCATAAATACTATATTTAGCAGAAATACTGTATAAAGCACAAATCGTATAAAAAGCAAAAATACTATATTAAGCAATATAAATATCCTATAAAAATCCTATAAAAAGCAAAAATACTGTACTGTGATTTGGTAGAAAAACTATAATTAATCAGAAATACTATATTTGGCAGAAATACTGTAATCAGTACATATACTGTAACATGACAGAAATTCCTCCACTTAGTAGTAATACTATAACATAACACAAATGTTATGATGAGTTGAGCGGCTGGTACTCTGGTGCAGTCAGCACAATCTGGAGCTGAACACTCTTAAAACTGTAGAGATGACAGTGGACTTCAGGAGACATCCCTCAACTCTGCCCCCCCTCATCATATCAGACAGCCCTGTGTCGACTGTGGAGATCTTCAAGTTGCTGGGTACCACCATCTCCCAGGACCTGAATTGGGAGACCAACATCAACTCCATCCTCAAAAGACCCAGCAGAGGATGTACTTCCTGAGACAACTGGGGAAGTACAGTCTTCCACAGGAGCTGCTGATCCAGTTCTACACTGCAGTCATTGAGTCTGTCCTGTGCTCCTCCATCACAGTCCGGTATGGTGCAGCCACTAAACAGGACAGGTGCAGACTGCAGCAGACTGTACGGGCAGCAGAAAGGATCATCGGCGCCCCCTGCCCTCCATCCAGGATCTGTACCTCTCAAGAACCAGGAAACGGGCAGGAAAATCATCACAGACCCCTCACACCCTGGACACAGACTTTTTGATCTGCTGCCCTCTGGCAGACGGTACAGAAGCCTGCAGACCAGGACCACCCGACACAGGAACAGTTTCTTTCCCTCGCCATCTCCCTTCTAAACAGTTGAACTGTCACACTGCTCCCACTGCCAGACTGCAACTGCACCTTATGTACATTCTGCAGTATTCATTCCACCTCATTTCATTTCTGTCTTTTATGTATATACGTTTAGATTAGTTATTTATAGTTGGTTTACACAGCTTTGTGTATGTATGTGTATGCATGTGCAATGTATATATAGATACGTGTGTGTGTGTGCGTGTGTGTGTGTGTGTGTGTGTGTGTGAGATTTACATTGCTGTGCTCGAGAGCCACCATCTACGGAACCAAATTCCTTGTATTTGTCTGCACATATACTTGGCCAATAAACACGATTCTGATGATTTGGCACAAAAACCATGATTTGGCAAAATTACTATGATTTAGCAGAAATACTATGATTGAGCAGAAGTACTAAGATGTAGTAAAAGTACTTTGATTTAAGAGAAATCCAATTATGGAGGAGTAATACTTTAAAATGGGAGAAATATTGATACACACACACATTCACAGAGCCTAAAGGGAAGAGTATTTGTGCCATGGAGTGTTAAGAAGAATGTGAGGTCCATATTAGAAAAGCTGGTAAAAGTTTTGAGAATTGTAATAAATGATGAATATGAATTACTTGTCTGTGATAGTGTATTAATTTGTAGGGCAAAAACATGTTGTCCAAGGTGGAGTTGAACCTGCAACCTCTGTGTTGCAGACCTTTGTCATTACCAGCTGCGCCACTGGGAAAGACAGTGAGCTTTTGGGAAACAGGGTGATGAGCAGTCAGAATTAGATCGCGGTGTGAGGCAAAGAGCGCCGTTTTTGGAGTTACAAAATGTCGTGTAACTCAAAAACTAGGTGGACTAGAAGCATAATTCTTGTACTGGGTGAATCAGCGGACTTTGGTGTACTTTGACTGCGATTTTCATTGCTCTTTGTACATCCGTCGCTGAGATATGACGAGAGAAAAAACGGCAGACCTCAGATATGATTGGCTGGCTAGGAAGCTGGCAGAAATATATAGTAATAGTGTGATTAAGCATAAATACTACATTTAGCAGAAATACTGTATTAAGCACAAATCCTATAAAAAGCAGAAGTACTATATTAAGCACAAATGGTATAAAAAGCAGAAATACTGTAATATGATTTGGTAGAAAAACTATAATTAATCAGAAATACTATATTGGGCAGAAATACTATATTTAGCACAAATCTTATAAAATAGCAGAAATAGTATGAATCAGCACAATAGTAACAACTTAAACAGAAAAATTGGAAAAGCAAAATGGACAGCTGAAAAAATGCTGAACATGCTAAGGGTCCTTCAAATGTACTTGTTAAATGAAAAAAAAAAACTCAGCAAAAAAAAGTGTAACAGTCACACAACCACAAATATGTACACATATGTTAACACACATGCACAGACAGACACACAAAGGATCAAATTCAGTCAACCAGTCTAAATATATTGAATTTAAATCACACACACACACACACACACACACACACACACACACACACACACAGATCCAATTCAGTCAACCAGTCTAAATATATTGAATTTAAATCTTACAATGAGATCATCCCATAAAAGGCTCTCTCTCTCTCTCTCTCTCTCTCTCTCACACACACACACACACACACACACAGAGAGACACACACACAGATCCAATTCAGTCAACCAGTCTAAATATATTGAATTTGAATCTTACAATGAGATCATCCCATAAAAAGGCTTTCTCTCTCTCTCTCTGTCACACACATACACACACACAAGATCCAATTCAGTCAACCAGTCTAAATATATTGAATTTAAATCTTACAATGAGATCATCCCATAAAAAGCCTTTCTCTGTCTCTGTCTCTCTCTCTCTCTCTCTCTCACACACACACACACACACACACACACACACACACACACACACACAAAGATCCAATTCAGTCATCCAGTCTAAATATATTGAATTTGAATCTTACAATGAGATCATCCCATAAAGAGGCTTTCTCTCTCTCTCTCTCTCTCTCTCTCTCACACACACACACACACACACACACACACACACAACAAGATCCAATTCAGTCAACCAGTCTAAATATATTGATTTTGAATCTTACAATGAGATCATCCCATAAAAGGCTCTCTCTCTCTCTCTCTCTCTCTCTCTCTCTGTCACACACACACACACACACACACACAAGATCCAATTCAGTCAACCAGTCTAAATATATTGAATTTAAATCTTACAATGAGATCATCCCATAAAAAGCCTTTCTCTGTCTCTCTCTCTCTCTCTGTCACACACACACACACACACACACACACACACACACACACACACACACACACACACACACACACACAGCAGCAGCAGCAGCAGAAAGTGAACAGGGGCTGTTAACAGCATGTTTCTAGGTCAGTCTTGCAAGCCTGGGAGCTGCTAAATTTGAATCCACCAATCAGAGGGGCTGTGTGCTTTTTCCCGCCAAAACTGGTGCACCAAGTGCAGGCTTTTACACATGCAGCACAGAGAGAGACAGGATTTTTGCAGTCTATTTCTCATAGTGAGAATTCCCCTCAAACAAACAGCCATGAATTTCTAACCGTAGGGGCTAAAACAGTCATTCTTAGACCATTTTATTCAGAAGACATGGGAGAATCTTGAAATGCTGACCACTGAAAATAAAAATATATGAAATATTAGAGATATATGACATAGAGAATTGGTTGGCTTAGAAGCCATGAAGGTCCCAATATGCAAATCTGAATGTGCCAGGACTCAGATATGATTGGCTGGCTGGGAAGCCATGAAGGTCCCAATATGCAAATTTGAATGTGCCAGGACTCAGATATGATTGGCTGGCTGAGAAGCCATGAAGGCAACAATATGCAAATTTGAATGTGCCAGGACTCAGATATGATTGGCTGGCTGAGAAGCCATGAAGGTCCCAATATGCAAATTTGAATGTGCCAGGACTCAGATATGATTGGCTGGCTGGGAAGCCATGAAGGCAACAATATGCAAATTTGAATGTGCCAGGACTCAGATATGACTGGCTGGCTGGGAAGCCATGAATGCCCCAATATGCAAATTTAAATGTGCCAGGACTCAGATATGATTGGCTGGCTGAGAAGCCATGAAGGTCCCAATATGCAAATTTGAATGTGCCAGGACTGAGATATGATTGGCTGGCTGGGAAGCCGTCCAGGTCCTGATATGTAAATTTGAATATTAGGACTGACTCCCTGGGGACCTGGCAGAAATATATAGAAATACAATGATTACCCAGAAATACTGCATTTAGTAGAAATACTATGTTTTAGCACAAATACTATAAAATGGCAGAAATACTATAATTAAGCAGAAATATTATATTAAGTACAAATCCTAAAAAATAGCAGAAATAGTATGATTTAGCACAAATGCTGTATTTAGCACAAATACTGAAAAGCAGCACAAATGCTATGACTTAGCACAATAGTAATAACTTAAATAGAAAAATTGGAAAAGCAAAATGGACAGCTGCAAAAAGTCCCAAAAGCACAGAGAGACACACACAGGATCAAATTCAGTCAACCAGTCTAAATATATTGAATTTAAATCATACAATAAGATGCTCCCATAAAACTCTCTCTCGCCCTCTCTCTCTCTCTCTCTCTCTCACACACACACACACACACACACACACACACACACACACACACACACACAGGAGAGAAAAATCAAGTTTCTAGGTCAGTCAAGCAGCCTGGGAGCTGCTAAATTTGAATCCACCAATCAGAGAGCCTGTGCACTTTTTCCCGCCAAAACAGGTGCAGCCGTTTTACACACACAGAGCACAGAGACAGGATTTCTGCAGTGAATTTCTCATAGTGAGGATTCCTCTCAAACAAATGGCCATAATTTCCTAACCGTAGGGGCTAGAACGGTCATTCTTACACCGTTTTGTTCAGAAGAGATGAGGGAATCTTACAGTGTTGACAATTTATCATTAAAATATGGATTTTTAAAGATATTTGACTTGTAATGCACCATAACTGAGTAGAGGCGAAGCAAAAACTGCCTTGACCTGCCCTCAAACAACGCTTTCTAACTCTAAATCTATTTGGAGTATCAATATCATTCTTTCACTGTAAGAGACAGCAGGCTTTGGTGAACAGTCATGGAAATTTTCAGGTCTCTGTTGATATCCATTAAAAAGATATGACGAGAGAAAAAAGTGGTTCATTTCAGAGTTTGAAATCTGAAGAAATCTGAGCGAACGATGAATTTCCTACCCTCAAACAAGTCTAACTCATTTCAGAACGGTAATAGGTGAGAAAGAAATTCTTGAATTGTGAGCGTCAGGAGTGTCTGAAGATATACTGGGACAAGCCTTATGTCTTAACTTTGCTTCGTTAAGGAGATATGACGATTCGAATATGCCTCTCATTACAGAAATCAAGCTGTGATTTTGAACAAGCTCTCCATTGACTTTCTATGGGGATTTTTGAGACTTTGTGTTGGTCTGAGAAGATTTGACAAAATTCTATAAATCCCACAACCATGATAGTGACATTTTCTGAAAGCCAGCAAAAATACCTACGTTTTGATGTATAATTTGTGGAAGTTGAGTGAAAATTGAGCAAGTAGCAAGAAGTTGTTCGGACATGAAGAGAAGACTGCAAAACCTTCAGTGGCACACTGGAAGCCAAGTGCATAGCAACCATAACAACGCATGTATTTTGTGAAAAATCACAATTTTGCAACTCAAAACTTTAAGAGGCATAAAAGTAAAACGGTAAAAGATTTGAAAAAGCTGATTTATTCCTGAATAGCCCAATAATTTGAGAACATTTTAAAGTTTGAATGGTTGTTCTACGTGAAAGTAGGAAAAAGTAGTTAAGTTTCAAAAACAAGCAAGTTTTAGCAGAATTGTGGAAGTTTCCCATTCATTTCAATGGGACAAATTAAAGGAAAAAAACGTAATATTTTAAAAAGTATAAGAGTATAAAATACCAAAAGATATAGCCATCATTAGCAGAAATAGCAGAATAGTTTAAAATTTGAACGGTGAAAATCGGCTGAAAATTGTGGAAGTAGATCCACGGCGAAAAAGTGTACGGAAGTCCTAAGAATAATAATAACTAGAAAAATTTGCATTTCCTCTTGAAAATGCAGTGTGGATGCTGTAACGCTGAAGCTGTCTGCTAAAATTAGCTGAAAAAGCTGAAAAGTTGCAGAAATTATAAAAACTTTGCAGAAGCAAAGGAACTTTGCTAAAATGTAGTAACTTAGCAGAACTGCAATATCTTAGAGGAAACATAATACTTGGCAGAAATACAAGAGCATAGCAGAACTTAGCAGAAATATTGTAACTTAACAGAAACACGATAACTTCTCAAAAATACAAGAATTTAGGAGAAATAGTATAAGATAACAGAAAGAATATATTTAGCCAAACATTCTTAAACATTACAGAAATACTATGATTTAGAAAAACAGTACAACATAGCAGAAATGCTGTGATTTAAGAGACATTGTAATATATTATGAATATTGTAATTTTAAATAAATACTATGTATTAGCAAAAATACTCAAGTTTAGCACAAATATTATAACATAGCAGAAATACTATTCTATAGCAGAAATGCTATATTTAGAAAGAAAATATAATATAGTAGAAATACTGTGATTTAGCAGAAATCCTACAATATAGCTTAATATGGAACAAATACTATGATTGAGCAGAATAGTTATAACTTAAGTGAAAATATTGGAAAGGTAAATTGATAAGCTGAATAAAAGGAACATGGTTAAGTTCGCTGAAAACCAATTGTTGTTCACCTGTGAAAAAATAAAATAAAAATACATTTAGAAAAAAAAACAAATAAGAAAAGCCAACAGATACACACAAAATCAAATATGGATACACAAATCAACAAATACACAAGAAATCAAATATGGATACACAAATGTACAGAGAGACACACACACAGACAGAGTCTATGCCAGTCAACCAGTCTGAATATATAATATTTTTATCCAACAATGAGATGCTGCCCGAAAAAGCGTCTTTGTGTGTGTCTTTCTTTCTCTCTCTCTCTCTTACACACACACACACACACACACACACACACACACACACACACACACACACACACACACACACACACAGCATCAGCAAGTGAACAGGGGCTGTTAACAGCATGTTTCTAGGTCAGTCAAACAGCTGTGAGCTTCTCAATTTGAATCCACCAATCCGAGAGGCTGTGTGCTTTTTCCCGCCAAAACTGGTGCACCAAGTGCAGGCTTGTACACATGCAGCACAGAGAGAGACAGGATTTTTGCAGTCTATTTTCATAGTCAGGACTCCCCTCAAACAAACAGCCATAAATTCCCAACCGTGAGGGGCTAAAACGGTCATTCTTAGACCGTTTTGTTCAGACGACATGGGGAATCTTGAAATGTTGACCATTTAAAATAAAAATATGAAATATTATGGATATATGACATAGATGATTGGTTGCCTGGGAAGCCATGAAGGCCCCAATATGCAAATTTGAATGTGCCAGCCCTCAGATATGATTGGCGTGCTGGGAAGCCATGAAGGCAACAATATGCAAATTTTAATGTGCCAGCCCTCAGACATGATTGGTTATCTTAGAAGCCATGAATGCCCCAATATGCAAATTTGAATGTGCCAGCCCTCAGATATGATTGGCGTGCTGGGAAGCCATGAAGGCAACAATATGCAAATTTTAATGTGCCAGCCCTCAGACATGATTGGTTATCTTAGAAGCCATGAATGCCCCAATATGCAAATTTGAATGTGTAAGGTCTCAGATATGATTGGTTGTCTTAGAAGCCATATAAAAAGCAATAAAATTGTACTATGATTTGGTAGAAAAACTATAATTACTCAAAATACTATATTTGGCAGAAATACAATTTTTGGCAGAAACACTATAATTAGCACAAATCTGATGAAATAGCAGAAATAGTATGATTTAGCAGAAATGCTGTATTTAGCACAAATACTGAAAAGCAGCAGAAATGCTATGACTTAGCACCAGGGTTCGTACGCCTTTTTCAGGGTCAAATTCAAGCACTTTTAAGCACTTTCAAGGTCCCTTTCAAGCTTTTCCAGCACCCCCCGCCAAAAAAAAAAAAGAAAGAAAAGAATGCATGTTTCAATTCGCATCACCTCAGTAAGACCATGTGAAAAGACACCTTTGCTCCCCTTTTGTTAAGACACAGAAAAATAGAAAAATACCCCACATAAAAATATTGCAAAAGGAAACGGCCGTCTTATATACATAGTGTATAAACTCAAAATGCACATTTCACTTAAAAATTAAGATGTGAAAATGTGAACAAATCAACTTGTTAGAGATATGCTTCTCCTGTTGAAAAAAACAACAACAAAAAAACAAAACAGAAATAAGTCTTCTCATCAGATATTGATGCTTCTTTCCTGTGTGACAAAAAATAGATGTTTGTTTGTTTGTTTGTTTTTTAAGTTAATTCCCAATAAAACTGTTTTATTGCTAACTACATTGCTGTCTGTATTATTGCTGAAGTCCTAAATGATCACCTTTAAAGTGTTTGTGCTAATAACATCATGTCAGACAGACAATGGAGAACAGCACTGACTGAGAGGCTTTGAACAGATCACATAGTTCAATTCAACATATAAGACTTTAAGAATGCACAAGCATCTACTTAAAATCTAATTTATCATCCGTGATATTATTATGTACAATTCCAATGTATTTTGTTCATCTCCTTAAATAAACAGGCAGCCTTAAAGTATGAAATATTCATATACAAATACACATAAATGTGTGTACTGTCTGAGTGGCTGATAGTGTCCCACAGGCCTCAGTGTGAACTTGAAGACATTTATAATGTTTAAGGAGTTTAATGTGTAGGTGCTGACGATAAACACATTTTGAATGAAAGCCGGGGAACTTGGGTAGCACAGAAACAAGTGGCTATTCTTTGTGACCATATGGATCGGTCCCTCATATTACCATTGTTTCACCCAAAGGCACCAAGTTAATACTTAAAAAAGCTGCAGCAATACACACAAATATAAACAGTACTTGGTGACAACTTTGCTTTTAGCCTTTAACCCTCTGGTGTCCAGGGTATAATTGGTCATTTTTGACTACTTTTGATTTGGCCTCTATATTTCACCTTTACCTTTCACCTTTATTTCAGCACAATTTATCTAAATTCAGACATAATTTAAAATACGAGTAAAAAGTGATATTTTTGACTGTAAAAACCACAAGCATGTTTAAGGAATCATTTTCATAACTTGAAATGGAAATTGTACATTTTTAAAAAAAATATGCACAAGTTTTGCAAACAACAAAGTTACATGGTACTATTTACCTAAAAAAAATGCAGCCAAGGCTCAGATGTTTTTTATATAACCATTTAAAACTATTTACAGAACAATCAGGTGCTCTGCGTCAAATAAGAAGGCACACAAATTATTTATGCAACTCCAAAAAATAGTTTGTGTCCACTATAACACAGATGAGAACAGCACAGGGATAAACCTGCAGGTTTGACGGCAGGTGTGTCACTCAGCGTTTACACTGCAATCTGCCTTTGGTGGCTTTTTTGCAGCAACTGTGACATTCACTAGTAGAACTGACACACAAAACAAAAACTACACACTAACTACACAAGACAACACACTAACTTCAGACTCCAAACACGGCAAACGTCACAAATCTCTCACGTATCAAAACTCTCTCTCTGTCTTTCGCTCACTCGCTCTCTCTCTCTTTCGCTGGTCACTCCTAAAACTTCCCCCTCTTCCCAAACGACCAAATTGCACATGTTGCCATATCATTTTTGATTGGTCGACATGGTACATTTTTCCACCAATAGGGAAGGAGTGTTTTTCTTTTCTTTTTCACTCACAAGCAAAGCGTCTTTGCTAGCGCTCTCCATAGAAAACGCCGTTTTTTTACCGTTTCTTCCCGGAGTAAACGCCACTGTTTTATTAAAAACAAAAAACACCGGTTTTACGTGGCCTATCAACACAGTTTAAACACTGGTATATAGCTTGAAGTCCGCACGTTCGACCCAAGTTGAAATGGAGACTCTGGGTCGACCCCAGAGGGTTAATCAGAAAGCCTTAAGTTGGCTAGTTATGTATCGGGCTAATGTTTAAAGCTTTCACTTGAGTAAATTAACTCATATTACTGCTAAGTAATGTTAGCTAAGTTCACAGCATATTCCATAATAGCGCTGCCATACTGCATCACACTCAGTGCATTTCAATCATTTCTCCAGCGATAGCTAGCAAAATAATAATCATAATTTTAAAAATTGCATGCGTAACGACACGTACTGGAAAATTATTTACTAGCACTCACCTATCATGCGACTGGAGAGCGCAAACTCCGCCACTGTCGTTTTCCATCATACACTCATTTAAACAGCAACCTACAGTTATGTTAGCGCACTCATCCCCGACTGGCCGAGGGAGGGGGGGTCACACGTTGAAACAGACGCAAGGAAGCCCAGGCAGGAAATTTTGCTTTTACATTTTGCGACTCATTTTATTTCTCTATCTGATAAGAAAACTATTTAATCAGATAGTTATTTGTGGTGAATGAAATACAGTTACATTTTCAAGCACTTTCAAGCACCACATCTGAAATTCAAGCACTTTCCCAACCTTGAAAAGACAACATTAATATTCAAGCATTTTCAAGGATTTCAAGCACCCGTCTTTAACCCTGTAGCACAATAGTAATAACTTACATAGAAAAATTGGAAAAGCAAAATGAACAGCTGAAAAAATGCTGAACATGCTAAGGGTCCCTCAAATGTGATTGTTAAATGAAAAAAAATCAGCAAAAAAAAAAGTATAACAGTCACGCAATCACAAATATGGACACATATGGAAACACACAAGCACAGAGAGACACACAGGATCAAATTCAGTCAACCAGTCTAAATATATTGAATTTAAATCATACAATAAGATGCTCCCATAAAAACTCTCTCGCCCTCCCTTTCTCTCTCTCTCTGTCACACACACACACACACACACACACACACACACACACACACACACACACACACACAGGAGAGACAAGCAAGTTTCTAGGTCAGTCAAGCAGCATGGGAGCTGCTAAATTTGAATCCACCAATCAGACAGGCTGTGTAGTTTTTCCCCGCCAAAACAGGTGCACCTCTTTTTACACACATGCCGCACAGAGACAGGATTTGTGCTGTCTATTTTTCATAGTCAGGACTCCCCTCAAACAAATGGCTATAATTTCCTAACCGTAGGGGCTAGAACAGTCATTCTCACACCGTTTTGTTCAGAAGAGATGGGGAATCTTAAAGTGTTGACAATTTATCATTAAAATATGAATTATTGAAGACATTTGACTTCTAATGCACCATAACTGAGTAGAGGCAAAGCGAAAACTGCCTTGACTTGCCCTCAAACAATGCTTTCTAACTCTAAATCTATTTGGAGTATCGATATCATTCTTTCACCGTAAGAGACTGCAGGCTTTGGTGAACAGTCATGGAAATTTTCAGGTCTGTGTGGAAATCCATCAAAAAGATATGACGAGAGAAAAAAAGTGCCTCATTTCCAGAGTTTGAAATCTGAAGAAATCTGAGCGAGGGATGAATTTCCTACCCTCAAACAAACCCAATTCATGACCAAATGGTAATAGGTGAGAAAGAAATTCTTGAATTGTGAGCGTCAGGAGTGTCTGAAAATATATTGGCACAAGCCTCATGTCTTAACTTTGCTGCGTTAAGGAGATATGACGATTTGAAAATGCCTCTCATTAGAGAAATCCAGCGGTGATTTTGAACAAGTTCTCCATTGACTTTCTATGCAGTTTTCAGACTTTGTGTTGGTGTGAGGAGATTTGCCAAAATTCTATTATACAGAAATACTGTAATCAGCACATAAACTGTAACATTTTAGAAATTCCTCCACTTAGTAGTAATACTATAACATAACACAAATGTTATGATGAGTTGAGCGGCTGGTACTCTGGTGCAGTCAGCACAATCTGGAGCTGAACACTCTTAAAACTGTAGAGATGACAGTGGACTTCAGGAGACATCCTCAACTCTGCCCCCCTCATCATATCAGACAGCCCTGTGTCGACTGTGGAGATCTTCAAGTTGCTGGGTACCACCATCTCCCAGGACCTGAAGTGGGAGACCAACATCAACTCCATCCTCAAAAGACCCAGCAGAGGATGTACTTCCTGAGACAACTGGGGAAGTACAGTCTTCCACAGGAGCTGCTGATCCAGTTCTACACTGCAGTCATTGAGTCTGTCCTGTGCTCCTCCATCACAGTCTGGTATGGTGCAGCCACTAAACAGGACAGGTGCAGACTGCAGCGGACTGTACGGGCAGCAGAAAGGATCATCGGCGCCCCTGCCCTCCATCCAGGATCTGTACCTCTCAAGAACCAGGAAACGGGCAGGAAAATCATCACAGACCCCTCACACCCTGGACACAGACTTTTTGATCTGCTGCCCTGTGGCACACGGTACAGAAGCCTGCAGAGCAGGACCACCCGACACAGGAACAGTTTCTTTCCCCTCGCCATCTCCCTTCTAAACAGTTGAACTGTCACACTGCTCCCACTGCCAGACTGCAACTGCACCTTATGTACATTCTGTAGTATTCATTCCACCTCATTTCATTTCTGTATTTTATGTATATACGTTTAGATTAGTTATTTATAGTTGGTTTACACAGCTTTGTGTATGTATGTGTATGCATGTGTAATGTATATATAGATACGTGTGTGTGTGTGTGTGTGTGTGTGTGTGTGTGTGTGTGTGAGAGAGAGATTTACATTGCTGTGCTCGAGAGCCACCATCTACCGGAACCAAATTCCTTGTATTTGTATGCACATATACTTGGCCAATAAACATGATTCTGATGATTTGGCACAAAAACCATGATTTGGCAAAAATACTATGATTTAGCAGAAATACTATGATTGAGCAGAAGTACTAAGATGTAGTAAAAGTACTTTGATTTAAGAGAAATCAATTATGGAGGAGTAATACTTTAAAATGGGAGAAATATTGATACACACACACATTCACAGAGCCTAAAGGGAAGAGTATTTGTGCCATGGAGTGTTAAGAAGAATGTGAGGTCCATATTAGAAAAGCTGGTAAAAAGTTTTCAGAATTGTAATAAATGATGAATATGAATTAGTGGTCTGTGATAGTGTATTAATTTGTAGGGCAAAAAAACATGTTGTTCAAGGTGGAGTTGAACCCACGACCTTCGGGTAGCAGCCCTGTGTCATTACCAGCTGCGCCACTGGGAAAGACAGTGAACTCTTGGGAAACAGGGTGATGAGCAGTCAGAATTAGATCGTGGTGAGAGGCAAAGAGCGCCGTTTTTTGGAGTTACAAAACGTCATGTAACTCAAAAACTAGGTGGACTAGAAGCATAATTCTTATACTGGGTGAATCAGCGGACTTTGGTGTACTTTGACTGCGATTTTCATTGCTCTTTGTACATCCGTCGCTGAGATATGACGAGAGAAGAAACGGCAGACCTCAGATATGATTGGCTGGCTGGGAAGCTGGCAGAAATATATAGTAATAGTGTGATTAAGCATAAATACTACATTTAGCAGAAATACTGTATTAAGCACAAATCCTATAAAAAGCAGAAATACTATATTAAGCACAAATGCTATAAAAAGCAGAAATACTATATTAAGCAATATGAATATCCTATAAAAATGGTATAAAAAGCAAAAATACTGTAATATGATTTGGTAGAAAAACTATAATTAATCAGAAGTACTATATTGGGCAGAAATACTATATTTAGCACAAATCTTATAAAATAGCAGAAATAGTATGATTCAGCACAATAGTAATAACTTAAACAGAAAAATTGGAAAAGCAAAATGGACAGCTGAAAAAATGCTGAACATGCTAAGGGTCCTTCAAATGTACTTGTGAAATGAAAAAAAAACTCAGCAAAAAAAGTGTAACAGTCACACAATCACAAATATGGAAACATATGGAAACACACATGCACAGAGAGACACACAGGATCAAATTCAGTCAACCAGTCTAAATATATTGAATTTAAATCATACAATAAGATGCTCCCATAAAAACTCTGTCTCGCCTCTCTCTCTCTCTCTCTCACACACACACACACACACACACACACACACACACACACACACACACACACACACACACACAGGGAGAGAGGAGCAACTTGCTAGGTCATTCAAGCAGCCTGGGAGCTGCTAAATTTGAATCCACCAATCAGAGAGGCTGTGTACTTTTTCCCGCCAAAACAGGTGCAGCCGTTTTTACACACACTCAGAACAGAGAGAGGCAGGATTTTTGCAGTCTATTTCTCATAGTGAGGATTCCTCTCAAACAAATGGCCATAATTTCCTAACCGTAGGGGCTAGAACGGTCATTCTTACACCGTTTTGTTCAGAAGAGATGGGGAATCTTACAGTGTTGACAATTTATCATTAAAATATGAATTATTGAAGATATTTGACTTGTAATGCACCATAACTGAGTAGAGGCGCAGCAAAACTGCCTTGACTTCCCTCAAACAACGCTTTCTAACTCTAAATCTATTTGGAGTATCGATATCATTCTTTCACCGTAAGAGACAGCAGGCTTTGGTGAACAGTCATGGAAATTTTCAGGTCTCTGTTGAAATCCATTAAAAAGATATGACAAGAGAAAAAAGTGGTTCATTTCCAGAGTTTGAAATCTGAAGAAATCTGAGCAAACGACGAATTTCCTACCCTCAAACAAGTCTAACTCATTTCAGAACGGTAATAGGTGAGAAAGAAATTCTTGAATTGTGAGCGTCAGGAGTGTCTGAAGATATACTGGGACAAGCCTTATGTCTTAACTTTGCTTCGTTAAGGAGATATGATGATTCGAATATGCCTCTCATTATAGAAATCAAGCGGTGATTTTGAACAAGCTCTCCATTGACTTTCTATGGAGAGTTTTGAGACTTTGTGTTGGTCTGAGGAGATTTGCCAAAATTCTATAAATCTCACAACCATGATAGTGACATTTTCGGAAAGCCAGCAAAAATACCTACGTTTTGATGTATAATTTGTGGAAGTTGAGTGAAAATTGAGCAAGTAGCAAGAAGTTGTTCGGACATGAAGAGAAGACTGCAAAACCTTCAGTGGCACACTGGAAGCCAAGTGCATAGCAACCATAACAACGCATGTATTTTGTGAAAATCACAATTTTGCAACTGAAAACTTTAAGAGGCATAAAAGTAAAATGGTAAAAGATTTGAAAAAGCTGATTTATTCCTGAATAGCCCAATAATTTGTGAACATTTTAAAATTTGAATGGTTGTTCTACGTGAAAGTAGGAAAAAGTAGTTAAGTTTCAAAAACAAGCAAATTTTAGCAGAATTGCAGAAGTTTCCCATTCATTTCAATGGGACAAATTAAGCTTAATATTTTAAAAAGTATAACAGTATAAAATACCAAAAGACATAGCCATCATTAGCAGAAATAGCAGAATAGTTTAAAATTTGAACGGTGAAAATCGGCTGAAAATTGTGGAAGTAGATCCACGGCGAAAAACGTACGGAAGTCCCAAGAGGAACTCAATAGTGTGGATGCTTAAAGCATCCACACAATAATAAAGAATAAAGAGAAACAGGAACTCAATAGTGTGGATGCCTCCAGCATCCACACAACTAGAAAAATTTGCATTTCCTGCGAAAATGCAGTGTGGATGCTTTAAAGCTGAAGCTTTCTGCTGAAACTAGCTGAAAAAGCTGAAAAGTTGGAGAAATTGTAAAAACTTTGCAGAAGCAAAGGAACTTTGCTAAAATGTAGTGACTTAGCAGAACTGCAATATCTTAGAGGAAACATAATACTTGGCAGAAATACAATAGCATAGCAGAACTTAGCAGAAATATTGTAACTTACCAGAAACACGATAACTTCTCAAAAATACAAGAATTTAGGAGAAATAGTATAAGATAACAGAAAGAATATATTTAGCCAAACATTCTTAAACATTACAGAAATACTATGATTTAGAGAAACAGTACAACATAGCAGAAATACTGTAATTTGACAGAAATACTATATTTGGCAGAAATACTATATTTAGCACAAATCTTATAAAATAGCAGAAATGCTGTATTTAGCACAAATACTGAAAAGCAGCAGAAATGCTATGACATAGCACAATAGTAATATCTTAAATAGAAAAATTGGAAAAGCAAAATGGACAGCTGAAAAATCCTGAACATGCTAAGGGTCCCTCAAATGTAATTGTTAAATGAAAAGAAAATCAGCAAAAAAGTATAACAGTCACACAATCACAAATATGGACACATATTGAAACACACATGCACAGAGAGACACACACAGGACCAAATTCAGTCAACCAGTCTAAATATATTGAATTAAAATCATACAATAAGATGCTCCCATAAAACTCTCTCTCCCTCCTTTCTCTCTCTCTCTGTCTCACACACACACACACACACACACACACACACACACACACA
Source organism: Oreochromis aureus (assembly GCF_013358895.1). Lineage (NCBI taxonomy): Eukaryota > Metazoa > Chordata > Actinopteri > Cichliformes > Cichlidae > Oreochromis > Oreochromis aureus. The sequence goes on along the minus strand of NC_052954.1, from coordinate 4,265,438 downwards.
GCAGCAGCAGCAGCAGCAGCAGCAGCAGCAGAAAGTGAACAGGGGCTGTTAACAGCATGTTTCTAGGTCAGTCAAACAGCTGTGACCTTCTCAATTTGAATCCACCAATCAGAGAGGCTGTGTGCTTTTTCCCGCCAAAACTGGTGCACCAAGTGCAGGCTTTTACACATGCAGCACAGAGAGAGACAGGATTTTTGCAGTCTATTTCTCATAGTGAGAATTCCCCTCAAACAAACAGCCATAAATTTCTAACCGTAGGGGCTAAAACAGTCATTCTTAGACCATTTTATTCAGAAGACATAGGGGAATCTTGAAATACTGACCATTTAAAATAAAAATATGAAATATTAGAGATATATGACATAGATGATTGGTGGGCTTAGAAGCCACGAAGGTCCCAATATGCAAATTTAAATGTGCCAGGACTCAGATATGATTGGCTGGCTGGGAAGCCATGAAGGCAACAATATGCAAATTTAAATGTGCCAGGACTCAGATATGATTGGCTGGCTGAGAAGCCATGAAGGTCCCAATATGCAAATTTGAATGTGCCAGGCCTCACATATGATTGGCTGGCTGGGAAGCCGTCAATATTACAGTCCTTACAGAGGACTGACTCCCTGGGGACCTGGCAGAAATATATAGAAATACAATGATTACCCAGAAATACTGCATTTAGTAGAAATACTATGTTTTAGCACAAATACTATAAAATGGCAGAAATACTATAATTAAGCAGAAATATTATATTAAGTACAAATCCTATAAAATAGCAGAAATAGTATGATTTAGCACAAATGCTGTATTTACCACAAATACTGAAAAGCAGCAGAAATGCTATGACTTAGCACAATAGTAATAACTTAAATAGAAAAATTGGAAAAGCAGAATGGACAGCTGAAAAAAGTCCCACAAGCACAGAGAGACACACACAGGATCAAATTCAGTCAACCAGTCTAAATATATTGAATTTAAATGATACAATAAGATGCTCCCATAAAAACTCTCTCTCCCTCTCTCTCTCTCTCTCTCACACACACACACACACACACACACACACACACACACACACACACACACACACACACACACACACACACACACACACACACACACAGGAGAGAAAATCAAGTTTCTAGGTCACTCAAGCAGCCTGGGAGCTGCTAAATTTGAATCCACCAATCAGAGAGGCTGTGTACTTTTTCCCCAAAAACTGGTGCACTAAGTTCAGGCCTTTACACATGCAGCACAGAGAGAGACAGGATTTTTGCAGTCTATTTCTCATATTGAGAATTCCCCTCAAACAAACAGCCATATGAAATATTAGAGATATATGACATAGATGATTGGTGGGCTTAGAAGCCATGAAGGTCCCAATATGCAAATTTAAATGTGCCAGGACTCAGATATGATTGGCTGGCTGGGAAGCCATCAAGGCAACAATATGTAAATTTAAATGTGCCAGGACTCAGATATGATTGGCTGGCTGGGAAGCCATGAAGGTCCCAATATGCAAATTTGAATGTGCCAGGACTCAGATATGATTGGCTGGCTGGGAAGCCGTGCATGACTTGATATGTCAATTTGAAAATTACAGTCCTCACAGAGGATTGGCTTCCTGAGGAGCTGGCAGGAATACATAGAAATACTATGATTACCCAGAAATACTGCGTTTAGTAGAAATACTATGTTTTAGCACAAATACTATAATTAAGCAGAAATATTAAGTACAAATCCTATAAAATAGCAGAAATAGTATGATTTAGCACAAATGCTGTATTTAGCACAAATCTTATAAAATAGCAGAAATAGTATGATTTAGCAGAAATGCTGTATTTAGCACAAATACTGAAAAGCAGCACAAATGCTATGACTTAGCACAATAGTAATAACTTAAATAGAAAAATTGGAAAAGCAAAATGGACAGCTGCAAAAGTCCCACAAGCACAGAGAGACACACACAGGATCAAATTCAGTCAACCAGTCTAAATATATTGAATTTAAATCATACAATAAGATGCTCCCATAAAAACTCTCTCGCCTCTCTCTCTCTCTCTCTCTCTCACACACACACACACACACACACACACACACACACACACACACACAGAGAGAAAATCAAGTTTCTAGGTCAGTCAAGCAGCCTGGGAGCTGCTAAATTTGAATCCACCAATCAGAGAGGCTGTGTACTTTTTCCCGCCAAAACAGGTGCAGCCGTTTTTACACACAGAGCACAGAGACAGGATTTCTGCAGTGAATTTCTCATAGTGAGGATTCCTCTCAAACAAATGGCCATAATTTCCTAACCGTAGGGGCTAGAACAGTCATTCTTACAATCGCTTTGTTCAGAAGAGATGGGGAATCTTCCAGTGTTAACGATTTATCATTAAAATATGAATTATTGACGATATTTGACTTCTAATGCACCATAACTGAGTAGAGGCAAGCGAAAACTGCCTTGACTTGCCCTCAAACAACGCTTTCTAACTCTAAATCTATTTGGAGTATCGATATCATTCTTTCACCGTAAGAGACAGCAGGCTTTGGTGAACAGTCATGGAAATTTTCAGGTCTCTGTGGAAATCCATCAAAAGATATGACGAGAGAAAAAAGTGGTTCATTTCAGAGTTTGAAATCTGAAGAAATCTGAGCGAGGGACGAATTTCCTACCCTCAAACAAACCCAATTCATGGCCAAATGGTAATAGATGAGAAAACAATTCTTGAATTGTGAGCGTCAGGAGTGTCTGAAGATATACGGGGACAAGCCTCATGTTTTAACTTCGCTTCGTTAAGGAGATATGACGATTCGAATATGCCTCTCATTAGAGAAATCAAGCGATGATTTTGAACAAACTCTCCATTGACTTTCTATGGAGAGTTTTATGACTTTGTGTTGGTCTGAGGGGATTTGCCAAAATTCTATAAATCTCACAACCATGATAGTAACATTTTCTGAAAGCCAGCAAAAATACCTACGTTTTGATGTATAATTTGTGTGGGTTAAGTGAAAATTGAGCGAGTAGCAAGAAGTTGTTCGGACATGAAGAGAAAATTGCCAAAGGTACAGTGGCTCACTTAGAACCAACTGCATAGCAACCATAACAACGCATGTATTTTGTGAAAAATCACAAAGATGAAACTCAAAACTTAAAGAGGGATAAGATGAAAACGGTAACAGATATGAAAAAGCTGAATCATTCATGAATAGCCCAATAATTTGTGAACATTTTAAAATTTGAATGGTTGTTCTAGGCGAAAGTATGAGAACGTAGTTAAGTTTCAAAAAGAGTAAGTTTTAGCAGAATTATGGAAGTTTCCCATTCATTTCAATGGGACAAATTAAAGGAAAAAAAATGTAATATTTTAAAAAGTATAAGAGCAAAAAATACCAAAAGTCATTGCCGGAAAGAGCAAAAATAGCAGAATAGTTTAAAATTTGAACGGTGAAAATAGCACAAAAATTGTGGAAGTAGTTCTACGCCAAAAAAACGTCTGGAAGCAACTTGAAGAATAACTAGAAAAATTTGCATTTCCTGCGAAAATGCAGTGTGGATGCTGTAAAGCTGAAGCTGTCAGCTGAAACTAGCTGAAAAAGCTGAAAAGTTGCAGAAGTTGTAAAACCTTTGCAAAAATTGTAATAACTTTGCAGAAGCATAAGAACTTAGCAAAAATGTAATTACTTAGCAGAACTGCAATAACGTAAAGAAAACATAATACTTGGCAGAAATACAATAACATAGCAGAACTTAGCAGCAGAAATTAGAATAAATATTGTAACTTAGCAGAAACAAGATAACTTTTCAGAAATACAGGATTTTAGCAAACATGGTACAAGATTACATAGATACTTTATTTAAACAAAAAATACCTAAACATTGCACAAATACTGTGATTTAGGACAAATACTACAACATAGCAGAAATGCTGTAATTCAGCAAATATATTATGCTATGGCACAAATAGAAAGAATATGCTCAAATACTATGATTTTGCTCAAATAATATGATTAAGCAATAATACTAAGATTTAGTAGAAATACTGTATTTAGCACAAACACCGAAAAAGTAGCAGAAATACTGTAAATTAGCATAATAGTAATAACTTGCACAATTACAAATATGGACATGGTAAATGGCCTGTATTTATATAGCGCTTTTATGGTCCCTAAGGACCCCAAAGCTCTTTACATATCCAGTCATTCACCCATTCACACACTGGTGATGGCAAGCTACGTTGTAGCCACAGCCACCCTGGGCGCGCACTGACAGAGGCGAGGCTGCTGGACACTGGCGCCACCGGGCCCTCTGACCACCACCAGTAGACAACGAGTGAAGTGTCTTGTCCAAAGACACAACGACCGAGACTGTCCGAGCCGGCCTCGAACCGGTAACCTTCCGATTACAAGGCGAACTCCCAACTTTTGAGCCACGATCGCCCCCCCATATATGGAAACAAACATGCACAGAGACACACACAGGATCCAATTCAATCAACCAGTGTAAATATATTGATTTTAAATCACACAATAAGATACACCCATAAAAAGGCTCTCTCTCTCTCTCTGTCATACAGACACACACACACACACACACACACACACACACACACACACACACACACACACAGCAGCAGCAAAGCAAGTGAACAAACAGGGGCTGTACATACAGTGTTTCCTGTATGTTTCTAGGTGGGTCAAAAAGCCTGGAGCTGCTTAATTTGAATCCACCAATCAGAAAGGCTATGTACTTTTTCCCCCGCCAAAACAGGTGCACCTGTTTTTACACACGCAGCACAGAGACAGGATTTGTGCAGTCTATTTTTCATAGTGAGGACTCCTCTCAAACAAATGGCTATAATTTGCTTACCAGCTGCCCCACTGGGAAAGACAGTGAGCTCTTGGGAAACGGGGTGATGAGCAGTCAGAATTAGATCGCGGTGAGAGGCAAAGAGCGCTGTTTTTGGAGTTACAAAACGTCGTGTAACTCCAAAACTAGGTGGACTAGAAGCATAATTCTTGTACTGGGTGAATCAGCGGACTTTGGTGTACTTTGACTGTGATTTTCATTACTCTTTGTACATCCGTCGCTGAGATATGACGAGAGAAGAAACGGCAGACCTCAGATATGATTGGCTGGCTGGGAAGCTGGCAGAAATATATAGTAATAGTGTGATTAAGCATAAATACTACATTTAGCAGAAATACTGTATTAAGCACAAATCCTATAAAAGCAGAAATACTATATTAAGCACAAATCCTATAAAAGCAGAAATACTATATTAAGCAATATAAAAATCCTATAAAATGGTATAAAAAGCAAAAATACTGTAATATGATTTGGTAGAAAACTATAATTAATCAGAAATACTATATTTGGCAGAAATACTGTAATCAGCACATATACTGTAACATGACAGAAATTCCTCCACTTAGTAGTAATACTATAACATAACACAAATGTTATGATGAGTTGAGCGGCTGGTACTCTGGTGCAGTCAGCACAATCTGGAGCTGAACACTCTTAAAACTGTAGAGATGACAGTGGACTTCAGGAGACATCCCTCAACTCTGCCCCCCTCATCATATCAGACAGCCCTGTGTCGACTGTGGAGATCTTCAAGTTGCTGGGTACCACCATCTCCCAGGACCTGAAGTGGGAGACCAACATCAACTCCATCCTCAAAAAGACCCAGCAGAGGATGTACTTCCTGAGACAACTGGGGAAGTACAGTCTTCCACAGGAGCTGCTGATCCAGTTCTACACTGCAGTCATTGAGTCTGTCCTGTGCTCCTCCATCACAGTCTGGTATGGTGCAGCCACTAAACAGGACAGGTGCAGACTGCAGCGGACTGTACGGGCAGCAGAAAGGATCATCGGCGCCCCTGCCCTCCATCCAGGATCTGTACCTCTCAAGAACCAGGAAACGGGCAGGGAAAATCATCACAGACCCCTCACACCCTGGACACAGACTTTTTGATCTGCTGCCCTCTGGCAGACGGTACAGAAGCCTGCAGACCAGGACCACCCGACACAGGAACAGTTTCTTTCCCTCGCCATCTCCCTTCTAAACAGTTGAACTGTCACACTGCTCCCACTGCCAGACTGCAACTGCACCTTATGTACATTCTGTAGTATTCATTCCACCTCATTTCATTTCTGTATTTTATGTATATACGTTTAGATTAGTTATTTATAGTTGGTTTACACAGCTTTGTGTATGTATGTGTATGCATGTGTAATGTATATATAGATACGTGTGTGTGTGTGTGTGTGTGTGTGTGTGTGTGTGTGTGTGTGTGAGATTTACATTGCTGTGCTCGAGAGCCACCATCTACCGGAACCAAATTCCTTGTATTTGTATGCACATATACTTGGCCAATAAACATGATTCTGATGACTTGGCACAAAAACCATGATTTAGCAGAAATACTATGATTGAGCAGAAGTACTAAGATGTAGTAAAAGTACTTTGATTTAAGAGAAATCCAATTATGGAGGAGTAATACTTTAAAATGGGAGAAATATTGATACACACACATTCACAGAGCCTAAAGGGAAGAGTATTTGTGCCATGGAGTGTTAAGAAGAATGTGAGGTCCATATTAGAAAAGCTGGTAAAAAGTTTTGAGAATTGTAATAAATGATGAATATGAATTAGTGGTCTGTGAT